>NC_079458.1:13124634-13204634 GCF_903798145.1 Danio aesculapii
CCAGCACCCAGACAGTTCTTCAGGAAAAGAGGAGAACCACAGCAGTACAGTCGACCCTGAGAGATGATGGCCACACGGTCACTCAGCAGATCCGCTTCATCCATGTGGTGAGTGGACAAGATCACCGTACGGCCTGAACAACAAACACACACATACATACAGTACACAAAGTTGTACATGTGTGCTTAAAGAGAAAAGATGCACAAAATAAAATATACCACTACTACTACTAATAGTAGTAATAATAATAATAATAAAAATAATAACAATAAAAAAAATTTATAATATTAATGACAATAAAATAATAACAATATTAATACAATATAAAATAATAATAATAATAATAATAATAATAATAATAATAATAATAATAATAATAATAATAATAATAATAATAATAATAATAATAATAAAATAATAATAATAATAATAATTATTATTATTATTATTATTATTATTATTATTATTATTATTAATATTACTTTTATTGTTATAATAATTATAATTATAATTATTATTATTATTATTATTATTTACATAAAAGTTATATAGCTTTTTTAAATACAGATTTGATACAATACAAATGCTGGATTGATAGATTATCTAATATTGTGTAATTTGCCAGGAGTGTAAAAATTACATAAAATATTTAAAAAATACATAATTCTACTACTACTAATAATAATCATAATAATTTAATATAGAGATGGACTGTCAGATTGATTGATAAACTGAGAGTGAAGCTGCTTTGCTTTGACACAATCTACATTGTATAAGCACTATACAAATAAAGGTGAAACTGAGGTAAAATATATAAATAAATAATTATAATTAATGATAATAAGTGATAATAATATAAATGTACATTGAATATATAATAATAATAATAATATTAATAATAATAACAAATGCATTATATCAATATAATAATAAAAATTGAATTTAATACAAAGATAAACTGTCTGATTGAATGAGAAACTGAGGTAAAATATATATCAAGAAATAATTATAATTAATAATAACAAATGATAATAATATAAATGTACATTAAATATATAATATTATTATTATTAATAATAATAATAATAATAATAATAATAATAATAATAATAATAATAATAATAATAAATGCATTACATGAATATAATAATACACAATAGAATTTAATACAGAGATGAACTGACAGATTAATTGATAAACTGAGGTAAAATATATTAAGAAAGTATTATAATTAATGATAATTAATTATAAAAAATTACATGTACAATAAATATATAATATAAGAATATAAATATATTCAAAATAAAACTCATAAATGGATGGCTCAATGCATGGATTTATTTTAAAATTTGATGCATTTCCCAGGTACCAGCACGGTATTTCAGCAGAAGGTCCCAGATGGAGCGTCTGGAATATGGGTCCACTCCTGATGTGGGTTCATCCAGAAACACCACTTTAGCACCTCCAACAAAAGCCATGGCCACAGAGAGCTTCCTCTGCATGCCACCTGCATATTTACAAAAACAAACTCCTCTTGTCATTCCTCACAAATGTAGCTTTGTAACAGAACTAAGTTCAGACTGCAAAGGAAGGAATTGTAAAAATAAAAAAACACTATGATTCAATGATCAAACCTGACAGGTTTTGTGCCTCCTCATTCCTCTTGTGAGGGAGACCGAGATCTTCCAGCATATTTTCCACCTCTAGCTGGGCTTCAGGTAACGGCCTGCCCTTCAGCAAAGAGTAGAATAAGATGTGCTCTGCTACTGTCATACTGCAGGAGAGAAAGATATCAAATAAACAGGATGAGTAAAGGCTGGCAGACTTAGATTTTGTCCTCACAAAGTCAAGTCAGAAAGAGTAAAAGAAAAAGAAAAGAAACATTGTGAAGTTATATAAATATCTGTAAAATATTACTGACATGTTTTACTATATAATGATTTTTAATCATGGATAGAACATCGTTAACTTGAACTACTAACATATTGTTTTTTTAACATGGCAATACCATTGTTAACATGATGCTAACATGTTTTATTACACTGAAAACATGGATTAGCATGATGCTAGCATGTTATAACACATAGCTAACATGTTTTACAATATACTAACAGGTTTTTACCTTGACTATACATGGTGAACCTCGTGGTGATACTGTTTTACCCCAGATGGCTTGCATTTTAGGATACAATGTGTAACGTTTAGCATGTTTGCTATGCTAAAAACATTTCTAGTGTTTTGCTAACATAAATTAACATGTTGCTAACATGTTTCTATTGTGATTACCACATTCCAAGCATAAATTAGCAAGTTGATAGCTTGCTTTAGCACATTGCAAACATAAATTAACTTATTGCTTACAAGTTTTTAGCTTGAATGTATATGTTGCTAGTTTGTTTTATTTGTTTTACCAGCTATACCAGCATTTTGGAGAAAATGAAATATAATTTCTAGTATTCATCAGTTTTTTTTCTTTGCTAACATAAATTAGCATGTTGCTAACATGTTTTTAATATGCTGCTAGCATGAATTAACAGATTGCTAATGAGTTTCTAAAATGAAAAAAAATATGTTGCTACGCAGTTAGCATTGTTAGCATGAATAAGCACATTGACATTGTTTTTAACTATTTTCACCATATTTTTAACATATTTGAACATCACTAGCATAAATAAACATGTTTATTATGTTCCTATGTTTTAACACATTGCTAATGTTTTATTATGTTGCATGATTTAGAACAAGTTTAACATGATTTCAGACACAATAAAACACAATTAGAGTCAGACTAGTCCTGGTTTGGTGGTTGTAGCTTAATGAGATGCATCTTAAAATGTTGACTTAGAAGAAAAAGCTGCATAAATAATAGATCAGTATTCTCACAGCAGGTGTATAAACATCTTTTACAGTAAAAACACAAAGGTTTACGAACTGGTGAAAGATGATATTATGCTGAGGGCACATTCCCAGAGATTTACGAATGGCGTCCATGTCAGTTCGTATATCCTTCCCATAAATGTATGCTGTGCCAGAGGTGGGAGGAAACATGCCGGTGAGAACAGACCTGTGAAAGAGAAGAGAAAACATCCAACGCATGATGTTACCATATATAAACAAAGATCAGTGTCAGTGAGTTTGGATACTGTACGTACATTGTGGTGGTTTTTCCTGCACCGTTGTGGCCAAGAAATGCAGTGATCTGACCCTCATAGAAGGTGAGACTCAGACCATCCACAGCTGGTCTAGAGCTGCCGCTAAACACCTTATACAGATTCTCCACACACACTCCAGCCACCAAACCAGATGGCTCAGGCTCAAAAAATACCCTCCCTGAAGGAATACAAGATCGAAAAGTTATTAAGATGTCTCCACACTGTAAAAAAAAAAACTCTTGCTGCCTTACATTTAGTTGATCACATGAATTATTTTAGCCATCTCAAATTACATCAATCAAACTAACTAAAAATATTAAGTAAAATTTTGTATAACCTAAAAAAAAAAAATTTGAAACTCGATTAACTTATTAAAATAAGTTGAAGAAAAATAAAATTATTTGTTGTCTCAATATTAATAGGTCAATATTAACAGCCCCCGTAATATTTTTTTCGATTGATTACAGAACAAACCACTGTTGTCCAGTGACTTTTATAGTTAATATAATAAGTTAGATAGTCTTTAAAGTGTATTTTCAGCTATAAATAAATATTACATACTGTAATCATGGCAAAGACATAATAAAATGTTAATAAAAATTAGTTAGTAAAATTACTATGTTTAGAAATGTTAAATATTTTTATGGAAGCCCATTCCTGCCACTGAATAATATATATATATATATATATATATATATATATATATATATATATATATATATATATATATATATATATATATATATATATATATATATATATATATATATATATATATATATATATATATATATTAATATTAAAGTCAGAATTCTCAGTTATAATGTCAGAATTACAAGTTATAAAATCAGAATTCTGAGTTATAAAGTCACAATTCAGAGTTATAAAGTCACAATTCTGAGTCATAAAGTCACAATTCAGAGTTATAAAGTCACAATTCTGAGTCATAAAGTCACAATTCTGAGTCATAAAGTCACAATTCAGAGTTATAAAGTCACAATTCTGAGTCATAAAGTCACAATTCAGAGTTATAAAGTCACAATTCTGAGTCATAAAGTCACAATTCTGAGTCATAAAGTCACAATTCAGAGTTATAAAGTCACAATTCTGAGTCATAAAGTCACAATTCTGAGTCATAAAGTCACAATTCAGAGTTATAAAGTCACAATTCTGAGTCATAAAGTCACAATTCAGAGTTATAAAGTCACAATTCTGAGTCATAAAGTCACAATTCAGAGTTATAAAGTCACAATTCTGAGTCATAAAGTCACAATTTTGAGTTATAAAGTCAGAATTCCGAGTTAAAATGTTGCAATTCCGAGTAATAAAGTCACAATTCCAATTTATAAAGTCAAAATTCTGACGTTTAAAGTCGCAATTCCAAGTTATAAAGTCAGAATTGCAAGTTATACAGTCAGAATTCCGAGTTATAAAGTCACAATTCTGAGTTATAAAGTCACAATTCAGAGTTTTAAAATTTTTATTTGCAACTTTATAACTCAAAATTCTGACTTCTTAACTCTGAATTCCAACTATAATTCAGAATTGCGACTTTATAACTCAGAATTCTGACGTTATAACTCGGAATTGCAACTTTAAAACTCGGAATTGCAACGCTATAACTTGAAATTCTGACTTTATAACTCGAAATTGCAACTGTATAACTCAGAATTGCAACTTTATAACTCAGAATTGCAACTTTATAACTCAGAATTCTGACTTTATAACTCGGAATTGCAACTTTATAACTCGGAATTCTTACTTTACAACTCAGAATTGCAACTTTATATCTCGGAATTGCAACTTTATAACTTGGAATTCTGATTTTACAATCTGGAATTGCAACTTTATAAGCCGGAATTCTGATTTTATACAATTTTTTTATTTTATTAAATAATCTTTTTTTATTTTTCAGTGGCGGGATCCTTCCATATTTTTCTGTTAAATATCTTTATAAAAAAATATTTAGATTTATTATTAGTGTATTTATAATTATTATAAAATATTAAAAAGCTTTAAAAACTATTATTAACATAAAGGATGAATTGGAAAAACAAAATCTGAAGTATCTATTATTTTGTATGAAACCATGGCTACCATGGTAAATGTTTAATAGGAAAAGCTACATTTACACCATGATCCGTGAGAAGAAAGGAATGTTACAGTCACAGGTAACAGAATAAACATCCCTAATGTCTCTAATATACATTAACCGGTAATAAGACAAACACAGAAACCAGCATTCCAATCCACCAGCCGAACAAACAGACACAAGGTCAGTGGATTTCCAGAAAGGACACTAACAGAGAGGAATTTGTGCATCCAGTGTGTACATGTGGACTCGTGAGTCATATACATGCCTGGCGCCACATTATACAGTGTGCTTGAACTTAAGACGGGCTGGCAAGTGCTGATGGATAATGCCAGCCAAACTTAGACTGCAGTAATTACTCCCATGGGGCTCCGTCGGTTCAAAGCCAAGAAACCTGCTGGATGCCTGTGCTCTAGTCAAGCAGATAAGCTTGGTTAGGTGTAGGGATTCATCTGATAGGATCCTTTCCAAGGGGTAAGAAAAGAAACAGCACCTTCCTGTTTGTTGTAACAGGTTCCTTCACAAAATGCAGCAAAAGGAAAGGTTTCCTCTGATAGATACTATATATTTTTTAAAGAAATAATCATGTACTTTGAAGAGCCACAGTACATTTGACAGAATGAACAAGAAAAATATGGCATTTTTATAGGGTTCTTACTCCTTTTCCGAAACCAAATTTAAACACATTTCAGTCATTTTCCAGGTAAATTCTCAAACTTTTCCAGCACTTTACAAGTGTGGAAAATTACCAACATGGGTTCATTATTGATACGTATCACTGCCTACATTTCTGGATAGCACGAAATATGTCCCAGGAGCTGCGTTTTTTTTTTTTTTTGCAGTTTTTGTTTTCGTGAATCCGCCAGAACCCTCTGTGTACGCTTTTTCAGATCTCAAATTTCTCTTGTGAGTGACTTTCCAGCCTACTCTTCTAGAGTAAATCCACCAGAGGCTACTGTCGCCTGACTGACTGACCGACTGGTGTCCCCACCCACCTCCTTCCATAAACGCAATTGACAGTGTTTCCAAAAACATCGATTGACCCACCCACCACCTTCCTTAAACCCAACCGACGCTGTTTTTAAAACCAATCCAGAAAAAGAAAAGCCCTCGCGGCCGCCTGATTTTTACCATGTTTTCAGATCTTACCACGTTCTCACCCTGTTTTTACTTGTTTGTTTATTTTTTGCCTTTTTTTTTTGTTCTACGTGCTTTATTTAACCGTTCTTTGCTGGAATCAAACCCCATCATCGTGGTCAACTCCTCTCTGCATCTCATGTCCGTCTCATGTCCGCCGACATACACAGCGAGCCACTGGGCAAATTGGTAGTCCACATGGAGGTAAGCAGTCAGCTGGTAGCACGAAAAGAAACAGAAGCCGTCTGTGTCATACCACCTCATAGCGTTTGTTTTAAAGACGAAATGCAGCTATACTTAGCTCTGGCTACATAATTCGTGCTCTCTTATACGGAGTACGTTTTTACAATGAACCCGTGCTGCAAATTACATACTTAAATACCTCATCAGACTTCATCAACACTTTTTTTGTCTCATTTCTAGTCTATCTAAAAAATCTTACATCAAGAAGCTTTTTTTAGTCTAGTCAAGTAAAAAATATTGTCATGTTGCCAAAAATTGACGTGACTTTTTCCTTAATACAATCAAAATAATTTGCAATGGTAAGAAAAATAAACTTGTTTTTGCTTTGAAGGAAGTTCATTTTGCGCACCCCATTGGCAGATTATTTTGCTTGTTTTAAGGGAAAAACTGACTTAATTTTGACAATATTTCTGGAAATGAGGCAGTTTTTGCTTGTCTATAAAATGCTTCTTGATTTAAGAGTTTTTTTAAAAAAGAAGCAAGACAAAAAAGGAGCAGTGAATGCCTTTAATCTTTCATTTTAAATGTATATTTATTTTCATTTCATACATTGTGCACTCACAAAGTGGTAATCTCAATGCATTTTGTTTTCAATTTAATCGCAAAGCAAAACTATTTATTTTTCTCTATTTAAATAGTTCAATAGATCAGTAAGACATTTACATTTTCAAGCAGTTTGAAACACTTTCTCTGAAACCTAAGCACTTTTCAAACCTTAAAAACATTAGGTCAATCCCTGTATTTAACACTTTCATGTTAGATGCTCATGTTGCATGCATGGCTAACATGGGACCAGTTGTACGTACAAACAGGGTCACTATGTTTTAAGGGTAACTATTATGTCCCTTTTTACAAGATGTAAAATAAGTCTCTGATTTCCCAAGTGTATGTATGTGAAGTTTCAGCTCAATATACCACACAAATAACTCTTTGAAACTGCTCCTTTAAGGCTTTGATCCTAATTGTGCAATTTTGGTGACTGTCGTTTTAAATTCAAATGAGATTGTTCTTTTTTTTTCAAAAGAGGGCGGAGCTACAAACACCTATGCATTAGCATAGTGGCAGATTCAAAACCTGAATGAGTTTTTCATGACTCTCAATGTTCTAGTAAACTAAACCTCTTTTCAAATGGTAGTACTAATGCAAAAAGTGACCTACTGTATATCTTGGATAGCCAGAGGGTGAGTAATAATTGTGTAGTTATATCTTTTTTTGATCAGTATTGAGTTGTATAACACACCTGATGAATCTGTGCTCATGCTCTTATTGATCTCCTCTTCTACCATCCTCCTCTGTTGTTTCTCCTTCTCTAGTTTCTCCCGGATGTCTCCATGTTTGCAGGACCCGGGGGGCTCTGGAGGTTTTTCGGGTGCTGTGTGGTTTTTGGCCTGGTCATCGGTGTTGTTCACCAGATTATCAAAAGCAGGTTTCTCCACCGTTGGCTTTCCAGGGACTGTGTAGAAAGATTGATTTCTCATAAATAAAAAAAACAAATAAAAATATGAAGCATTAAAAGAGTTGCTCACCTTGTTTTAGAGGCTCAGGTCTGTTTAACCAATAAGAAGGCTGGATTGGAAAGTAACAAGGCCGACCAATACCGTATTGCCCTGATGATGAACACATAATGTTAAATTTGAGTCTCTGATATTTTTTATATTAATACATACAAATGGATCTGAATTAGGGCTGCATGATATTGGAAAAAACTGACATTGCAATATTTTGTTTCTCTGCAATATATATTGCGATGTGAATTTAACTTCACAATATGACTTAAGTTAAACTGTTTGGAAAAAATTCATAGTGTTACATTGATTGGGATGATTTTGTAGAGGAGTGTATCTGCATAAAATTAGCCATAAATATACAAAATAACTTAAATTCAATTAAAGCACAGAGGAAAACAATAGAACAAAATATGAACATGAAATAAGCGCTTGGTTTTTGGTGGAGTCTAACAATCTTGAGGTACTTAAAATCAATAATCAAATGTAAACCTGATTAATCTATAAACCTGATCGATCTATCCTTGCAACTCTTAGCATTATTAATGAATTTGGCAATATATCAGGCTACAAAATTAACTTTAATTCTAATGCCTGCTTATTATCCTCGTTAATTACTGAAAATCTCCACAATATTTCACGTTTCACTTGGAGTTCGACAGGTTTTAAATATTAGGGCGTGGTGGTGACATCTCCTGACCTTGAGGATCTGTTTGGCAATAATTATCTCCCATTAAATCAAAAAATTAAGGATGATTTAGAATATTGGTCTTTATTGCCCATATCTCTCCTGGGAAGAATAAATGTGGTGAAAGTGAATGTATTGCCATGTCATAGTTATTTATTTCTGTCTCTACCCTGCTATTAAAATAAATCATTTTCAAATCTTTAAATAAACAAGTTAGCACTTTTATTTGGAATAACCATCCACCAGGGATTGCTTTTAAAACTTTGTGAAAATCTAAAGAAAGTGGAGGTTTAGGGCTCCCAGATTTTCAGTTATACTATCGGGCAGCACAAACAAAAAATATTGTAAGCTGGGTACACTATCGAGAAAATGCACAGTGGACTGATATTGAGAAACAAGCCATTTATCCAGTATCATTAACATCATTACCCCTCATTAATAACATAAAGCAGGTAAATAACTGCTTAAAGACATTTGTTATTTATAATATAATAATAATCAAATGTAAAAAGAATACTATACAGTCTTTAATGAACACAATTAATTTAAAGCAACAAACAATAATTTCTTGCACTCAAATGGTATAAATTTGCTTTAAATCGTACAGTCACAGGCCTTTAAAACACATCCAAGTAAAAAATCTTTCACACTATTAGATTGATTAAACTTCACAATGACTCACAAATCGCATGTGGTTCCTGGTTAATTATAATCCCAATTTGAGATTCCAGATTTTTCGATGTGACTATTGCAGATTAGCACATTGCAATATCAATGCTGAAATGATATATTGTGCAGCCCTAACCTAAATATAATTTACCTGGGAAGACGATATCGAGATACCAGGCGAGAACGCCATACAGAACCGTATCCACTGCCATCATGATAATGGAGTTGAGAAAAGAAAACTCGTCCCCCTCCAGGAGACTGGTTTGGATGTTATCCCACTGCAGGCCGAGGCCCTGCTCCTCATAACGGGACAGATACTCCGTCCCAAAGCCAAACGCAACCTGGGACATCAGACTCTGTGGATGATACACAGTTTTAGATGTAGAGAATCACTTTTAAAGGGATAATTTATCCAAAAATTTGGCATCAATTTACAAAAAAATATTCATAAGTCTCTGCAGGTTTCACCAAGTTACATTTAAGACTTTTTAAGAAATTTTTTAAGACCATTTTGAATGAAATTTTAGACTCATACAGGGCTACATGCTAAGGAGTTTTTCTAATAGCCCAAATGGATTTTTTTATTTATGAAAGTACAATAACAATTATGATTTAATCATGAAAAAATTATTACAAATTTAGTTATTTCTTAGCAACATACTTTAAATAATGTTTCAAAACAAGCAAGCTCTAGTTTTTTAGCTCTAACTTGTTTTTAACATAACCGTTCTTCAAAAAAAAAATTTTTAACATTTTTTTTATAACAATAATAAACTGAATGTAAGCACAAATATCTGTCCAGGTCAGTGTCCTCAGCAGTAAATACATGGAGAACTATAAAACAAATGTTATTGTAAGGAAAATAATTAAAACATTATGATAAAAAATAAGAAAGTTTAATAAAAAAGTTTTATTAAGGGGAATGTTAGTGATGGCCAGATTGGGTAGCTATACGTAAACTAAGGAAAATTAAGACCTGTTTAAAAAAATGTAAGACCTAAAACACAATGTTTCAGCAAATTTGAGACTTTTTAAGGCCTAAAATTTAGTTTTTAAGATTTAACACATTTTAAGACTTTTTAAGACCCGCGGATACCCTGATTATAAAAAGAAATGCATCTGAGCTGTGAGCTTGGAGAGTTTTATAATGCAAATCAATGATTACCAGCACTTAAAATGATAGTTCACCCAGAAATTCTATCATCGTTTACACATCCTCTTCTTGTTCCAAACCTGTTTGAGTTTCTTTTTTTATTATTATTATGGATGTCAATGGCTGCTTTTTCCCAACATTCTTCAGAAGATTGTGTTTTGTGTTCATTCATAAAAGTTTATAACCACTTGAGTGTGAGTAAATGTTAAAGAAATTTTCATTTTCAGATGAACTATCTCTTTAAAGAGTAAAAAAAGAGAGAGAGAAAAAGCTTAATGTGCTGCAACTTAAGAAAACACATGCATAGAAAAACAACACCAGCAAATTAAGAAAACATCTTCATCGGTTTAACAGCACGGATGAACTGAACTGAAAAAAGTGACGGACCCGACTGGGATTCGCTTATTGTGCAGTGACTATAGCTCAATGAAGCTGTAAGTGATGAGAAGTTGTGCTTTTTTTTTTTTTCATTTTAACACTCTGAGTAAATGATTCCTTTGCCTTTTGCATATTATTAACCTAAATAAACTGACGATTAACTGTGAATCGTTATTAGATTGCTTAATATCCTCAACTAAAAATGGTTCAAGGTTCAAATATGATTCAGGTGCAATGCTTCATTGTTAAAACGAGGAAAACATAAATTGCAGATAAGAATAATAGGCGATTTAAAAAAAAGGTTTAGCCATCGTACATACAGGCAAAACTAAAATAATACCCATCACAGTGTATGTCAGCAGAGATTTCACTTTTATTCAGCCTGCCATATAATCAAATTATACTCATGCTCAAGATTTTAAGCTACCACTGAGAAGAAATTGCATTAAATACTGTTAACTTACAGTTTTAATTCATCTAATCAATAGCTAATAATAACTTAAAACATTCAACGTCCAATGAAACATTTGTCCTTCTCTAGAACTTCAGTGAAAGAAACTGAGATATAGACATTAAAAAGTCATTTTAAACATTACATACATTTAGTTGTACAGTTTTTAGCTACAGTCCTTTTCTTCATGTCACTAACAGTATCTGTGCTTGACCAATTCATCAGGCCTACAAACATTCATTTCCTTTATGTTCCAAAGCCATGCGAATGACTTTTATTTTGCCTGTATATGTTTTTTTAACTCAAAGTGCCAGAAGCTGATTACTTGAATATTTGGAATCTTCAAAGACCACAGAAGATCCCCAAAGACCACAAAACAAGATATTTTGAAGAATGTTGGGGGAAAGCAGCTATTGATATCCATAGTAGTAACAAAAAATACTGTGAAAGTCAATGTTTTTTTACCAGCATTCTTCAATATATCTGCTTTTGTGTTCAACAGAAGAAACACAAACAGGTTTGGAACAAGTGGAGGATGAGTAAATGAAGACCTTTTAAGTGCCAATAGTCATTGATTTGCATTATGTGTTGTTTTTATTTACTCTAAAAGTGCCAGTAGCTTTTTTCGAATCCCTCAAAACCCCAATTAAAAATCTGTAATGTTTTCCTGAAGAAAATGTTAGCCTCAAATCATTATTGGGTGAATTTTAGCTTTAAGTTGTAGTTTTGTTCACTGAGAAACCTTTATAAGAACTTACATAATCAGTTCAGTTCAATCATGAGTTTTTGTGTAACATACCGCCATGATTTTCATGTCTTTGGTAATGCGGTCCTGCCAGGCGAAGCAGACTACATGCGGCAGGTACAGGGTGAAGTAAATGATGCCACTGCAGGCCGCCGCCAGATTGGCCTTATTAAAAAACACACTCATGAGGAAGCATTGCATGATGGTTGCTGTGGTGAAAGTGAGCAGGAAGAGGAAGAGGATGATGGGATTGCTGTAGTTCAGCACTTTTCCTCCCTGTGAGAAAACAAAGATGCCCATTTATATTCTTGAAACTAAAACCCACTGTGGGTGCAAATGCCTTGTTGATGCTAGAGGTCAGAGGAGAATGGCCAGACTCGTTCGAGCTGATAGAAAGACAACAGTAACTCCAATAACCACTCGTTACAACCGAGGTATGCAGAAGAGCATCTCTGAACACACAACACGTCCAACCTTGAGGAAGATGTGCTACAGCAGCAGAAGACCACACCGGGTGCCACTCCAGTCAGCAAAGAACAAGAAACTGAGACTACTATTCGCACAGGCTCACCAAAATTGAACAATAGACATTCGGATGGTCAGAATAAATATATGTTTTGTTTTGATTTCACTGGTTTTGTTGATAATACAAATCTATAAAAAAATAAGTATAAAAACCCCTTTTACTATTATTATGAACATTGAAAACTGCTTAACATCCATATGGTAACTGTGATATCTTTTTCCCCAAAGGATTTTTAGAATTTTCACAGAATATCATTCATTTGTAACAGGAATAATGTATTTTCTTATTTTTTAACAATTAAGGATGCCTTGGCTTAATAAAAAATATTTTAATAGAAAATAAACTTTTAAAAATCCAACTGGAAACCAGAACTAACTAATAACTTACGAACAAAATAAATAAATAAATGTACAAAAGATGTAACAAATAATAAATATCTCGAAGGGTAGAAACAATTAAAGCCACAAGAGGGCAGCATAGCACAAAAATCTGAATACTTGCTCACACTTCAGCTGAAAGCATTCATTTTCTTTTCGGCTTAGTCCCTTTATTAATCAGGGGTTGCCACAGCGGAATAAACCACCAACTTATCCAGCATATGTTTTTACACAGCAGATGTCCTTACAGCTGCAACCCATCACTGGGAAACACCCATACACCCTCATTCAAACATATACACTACAGACAATTTAGCTTACCCCATTTACCTATAGTGCATGCATTTGGACTTGTGGAGAAAACCACAGAAATTGGAGGAAACCCACTTGATCACTGGGAGAACATGCAAACTCCACACAGAAATGCCAACTGACCCAGCCGAGGCTCGAAACTTGCTAAAACTTAAACCAGCACAAATTAAATTTTTCAGTTAGCATTGTAATCAGGTTTTAGGGTGTTTTGGACACCATCACTCACCATGATAATAAGAGTTAGCAGGGCTGTGCTGGAGGCCATCATGAAGAAGGTGTCGATGAACCACGTGCACCAGAGCACACGGTTGGTGACCCCCATGGCCTTGAGTGTCTCTTTCAGCCTCATCTCCTTTTCCAGCACGATGCTCTTTACTGTCATCGACACAGAGTAAACCCAGGCCAGAACCATGAAGATCGGAAAGCAGCGGTTCAGGGTCAGCATGAAGCTGGAGCGTGGGTTGTGAAAGGAGGTGATGAAAAGAGAATAAGACAATGTTTGAACAAATCATATGGATGCAACAATATTAATATTCTGTTTGAGTATCACATTTTATACACCAGACTTTTGGCTCACATAGATTGAAAGAGGAAAATAAGAGAGAAATATATTATTCCATATGCATTTTGTTGCACACTTATATGGTTAAAGCATAAGATGAAATTACCTTGTATATTAATGCATAGTTATTTATAATAGGCACAGAATAAAGGGATAAAGGGATAGTTTAGGCCAAAAATTAAAATGATGTTATCATTGACTAACCTTTCACAAATTTTCTTTCTTCTAATAAACACAAAAGAAGATATTTTTTTTTAAATGTTGAAAACCGGTAACCACTGGCTTCCATAGTATTTATTTTTTCTACTATAGACGTCAATGGTTACCAATTTTCAGCATTCTTCAAAATATCATGTTTTATATTCAACAGAGAAAAGAAACTCCTAAAGGTTTGGAGCGAGAGTAAATGGTAAGTACATTTTCATTTTTGAGTGAACTATCACTTTAACTTATGACAATATATATCTAAATGTGAAAATGAGAATGATCATATAATTATACATTAAATTAGGCTAAACATAATCAGTCTGAAATATCGGTCTTGATATACAGTATATGAGCAATATCACACTCGTAGCAGTGCGATGTGGCTGTATATCGGCACTGGTGGGAGGCGTGCATTGCAGCCGCGTGCCTTAGTGTTCCACCAGTGATGATATACAGCCACAAGAATCAGATACATGTCCTTCTTGTATAATATGTCCCTTATAATTTGTCTCTGTAAATAAAATTTATGTGAAATGAACAAAAAGTAGGGTGGCACGGTGGCTCACTGGTTAGCACTGTCGCCTCACTGCAAAAAGGTCGCTGGGTCGAGTCCGTGCTGGCCAGTTACCGTTTCTGTGTGGAGTTTGCCTGTTCTCCCCGTGTTTGCGTGGGGTTCAGGGAGGTTTTGAGTGTGTGTGTGAATGAGTTGTGGCCGATAGTTGGTGGTTCATTCCGCTGTGGTGACCCTGATCAATAAGGGACTAAGCTGAAGGAAAATGAATGAATGAATGAACAAATGTATGTGTCGTTATACTGCCCCGTAGCATTTATTTTACCTCAAAACTGCAGACAAAAGCATGTTTAAGTGCATTTTGTAAAATGTAGGCTGAAGAAGATATTTTCAATGAGCCTTTGTTAATAAATTTACAATGACCGATGACGAATAAACAATGTTTATGTCATATTTTTATATTATCTCTTAATAAAATCACGATTTTCTCACTCACAGGTCATCCACATAGCAGGGATAGGGCATCTGCTGCAGGTAAACTCCTAACGGCCATTCCTTCCCTGTGTGTGTCTTTATTATTCCATGTTCAATCATGTCCTGCAGGTAAGCAAATCCTCCCCAAATATATCGCAGGTCATCCATGGGATCCGCTCTTGGGCCAGGATCCCAGTATCTGAACACAGGATAAAGAGAGGAATAAATGCAAAGAAAATGGCTTTGATGAGGAATGGCTCATTGCAGGCTACAGACCTGTCTTTAATCTTGTTGGTGCGCTCCACGACGTCAATGTCCATGCGGATCTTGACTTTGACATGAGGGGGAACTTTAGTGGTCCAGGAGTACATGTCAACAAACACCAGGCCGGCCCAGAACTTGCCCTCCTCCAAAAGGTTTAGCGCTCGATGGGTGAGCTGATCCTCATCAGAGATACTGGAGAACTTGTCCAGGACTAGACACTGGAGATAAAGGGGTATAAGTGACAGTCACAGAGTAAGTTGTACCATTGTATTAGTATATGTAGTGAGTCTGTAATGAACTGCATACATAACAATGATTCTGTTGCAGAAATAGTGAAATAGTATGCTATTATAAATAGTGAAAATAATCCATCGAAAAAGGCTTTAAGACTAAGCGGAATCCTCTGTTGGCTGTTGTGACTTCAGCTAATCAGTTTTGTTCAATGCAAACAAGTATTTTTACTGAGTCAAACATCGAGCTGTGCAAGAAAACATACAATCTGATGTACGTGAAGTCATCTTTCGCTACTGTATTGTTCTTAAATAGAGAAAACATTTTACAAATAACTTTTATTCTAAATCTAGGACCTTATTCTCAAAACAAAGAATGAACAATAAAAGGTGTAAAGCATCAAAAGCGGCCCATATTATAATTAATTTGAATAATAATTTTCCTATTCTTGTTATGCATGAATTTTCATTTGTACTTTTTTACAATAGAGGCTAGAAAAATTGTGAAGCTCTATGTTATTATAATAATTATTATTATTATTATTATTATTATGTTTGATTTTTTTTCTCATTCAAATGGCAAAATTCTGAGGAAATTTGAATGTGCTTTGGGCCAGTTTGTTATTTGCATAATAAATTCATAATGACGCAAATTTGCCACACACTTTAACAGATTTTTTTTCTAATGATAAATGATGTGATAAATTAGTATTTTAAAAATAGGTATTGTATTCATATTACTTTATTGTAAATCTTTAGAAAATATTTTTAGTACATCAAAAAGTGTGGTTATGATGACCATCCGACAAGATAATCCAGCTAAAAATGTCACAAAAATGCAGTATTTAAATCTCATAATTAAATAGAAAATTATATATAGCGTATAACTGAAAAAAGGTCCTCTTTTTGAAAAAAGAAAACCACCCTGTTCACCAGTCTGGCTTAACATAATAATTTTAATTTAATTTACATATAATTATATATTATTATGTATAATATTATTCCTATTATTATTACACATTACATAAATTACATATTTATCTATCTTTTTCCTGTTAATATAAATTTATTATTAATAAAAAATCATTAAAAATATAAAGATTGAAGTCAGAATTATTAGCCCCCCTTTTAATTTTTTTCACAGTATGTCTGATAATATTTTTTCTTCTGGAGAAAGTCTTATTTGTTCTATTTTGGCTAGAAAAAAAGCAGTTTTACATTTTTTTTCTAAACCATTTTAAGGTCAAAATTATTAGCAAATCTTTTTCCGACTGTCTACAAACCTTCATTATACAATAACTTGCCTAATTACCCTAGCCTGCCTAGTTAACCTAATTAACCTAGTTAAGCCTTTAAATGTCACTTTAAGCTGTATACAAGTGTCTTGAAAAATATCTATTAAAATATTATTTACTGTCATCATAACAAAGATAATATAAATCAGTTATTAGAAATGAGTTATTAAAACTATTATGTTTAGAAATGTTTAGAAATCTTATCTCTGTTAAACAGAAATTGGGAGAAAAAATAAACAGTGGCGCTAATAATTCAGGGGGGCTAATAAGTCTGACTTCAACTGTATATATAATATAATGTAACATAATTTATAAATATTTTGTTTATTATTTTTGTTATGCAATCCAGAAAGAACATGGAACAAAATGAAACTGTGTAAATGTCAAATATAGGTACTATAAGTACATCAAAATTATGTTCATGCGTCAGAATCAAGCACAAGACTAGCATCCAAAACACCTCCACTCAACGCATTAAAACTTTAGTTTAATTAAAGGCGGACAGACTGACAGCTGTATCGAATCGGACTCATTCGTTGGGTTTGTCTGTCATTACTCAAATGTTTCTAACTGAGACTGAGACAAAAACCTTAGTCGTATGGTTGAGATGGCAGAGGTCCTGCTTTCGCTGACACAGACGGCCTTAAGCTCACACTCATTTGTTTTGAAGGCTTTCAGCACTGAGATCTCCAACACTGGCAAACTCTCAGACAGAAATCAGACGCTTTGCTTTCTTCTACTTGACATTAGAGAGGCTGAAAGCAACTGCTCACTTTTCACACCTCTTCATTTGGAAAGAAGGACTTTTTTTAGATGATAAGAACAGTGAGGCTAATAATTCTGACTTCAACTGTATATATATTTAAATTTTATTAATCAAGGACAAATTATATGTTGATCAAAAGTGAGAGTGAAGACTAATAAATACTGTTCCTTTGAATAAATAAATAAAAAACCACAAAAATGTAAATATTTTACTATTAAAAAATTGAAATATTATTAATAACAATATATATATATATATATATATATATATATATATATATATATATATATATATATATATATATATATATATATATACATATATATATATATATATATATATATATATATTTATTTTTTTTTACATTTTTGTATAGTAAATATAGTTTACATGTTTTTGTCATCATTAATTTGTTCAAAAATACCTGTTTAAATGAATAATTGATACTAAATATATAAACCTATGAAAATATGGGTGTTGTCAGAACCATCTTATTGTAAAATACACATGTGATATTAATGTTTCACAATAAATATCCACAATATTTAACATGGCTTTTACTGTATTTATTTATTCAATATTTTTGCTGCAATAAACACTGATTATAACACCAATTAAGACGTTTTTGCTTTTCTGTGCCTAATTTTTAAATTACATGTTAAAAACATAGTGTGCCGTCAATACATAATACCTGAAATTATCATTTAGAATTTAAATTAAGTATAAAGCCATTTAAAGTCAGGTATAAAGCATATTGCATTGTGGGACACAAGTCTGTACTTAAAAGTGTGCTCTGTCATGCAGTACTCCTACAGCACTAATAACATTATTATTATTTTGATTAGTAGTAGTAGGTGGAGGAGTAGTAGTTTGCAGCCATAGTAGTACTAACCAGTAAACTACTTTTTTCCGCCATTCATTCACATCTGCAGCTGATGTCAGAACAGCAGAAACCATTGCTACTTCACCAACGTAACTTTAGAGCTAGTATTTGAATGATTCTCTAGCGTAAACAGGTGATTTTGCTTAAAATTTTCACATTTTAAGATTATAAGGCTGAACTGCATGAAATGCCATCAGTCTACAGAGATATCCCCTAGTATTTCTCTGTTGCAATCGGGAGATCACAATATTACTATGGTATAAATACAGCACTACAACATACAAAAGAGAGAGATCGGCTTAGAACGTCATTTACCGGTTTAATAATGATTTGATCAGCTGCAGTTTGAAATTACGCTGTTTTTCTCTAAGGACTTAATATGCGGTCTCTGTCACCATCTTGTGGATGAACATCTTCAACTGTCTTTGCTCAAAGGCAGGCTAATGGCCACCGATGGGCTGTCTCTCAGAAATTTAAAATATTTAAAAGTAGGCTCTATCCTTATAAATAAACTGCATAGTTGCAATCTAAACAACTCCATTCTCGACTAAAAAAGCCTCAAAAGTACATTATGTTGTCCAACAGCAGCAATATTTGTCAAACTGTAGAGTGTCCTGTATGTGGGCGGAGTAATACACAAGGGTAAAGAGGCTGTGTGAGTGCTGTTATTGCAGAATATCGCATGGCTATTATCCAATCAGATTCAAGAACCAGACAGAACTGTTGTATAAATATATATACAGAAATTTATTTGAAATAATTAGTATTCTTCTAGTATTTGATACCTCTCCATATCGGTTTATGAGTCGAATCACTTGGTCGGTAAGGTTGAAGATGTTCCTCCAGTCAAAGTTTGGCATGTCCTGCTCTCTGTCCTCCTCTGGCCCGCTGTACAAAAAGTTGAGGATGTGTTGACCCGTGAACGCAGCGTTTCTGAGGCCTTTGTTGATATGATCCATGACTGTTGGGTTTCTGATGGAGTCCTGACATTTGAAGCACAGCATTGCATTACTGATCTGAATCCATAGGGCTAAAATTAAATTGGTGCAATAAAGTTTAAGGGACAGTGTTTACCCGAAGCATGTTCATCTGCACACCGTCCTGAAAGAAGCTCCAGATCTGTGGTCCCACCTCCTCCCAGGCTCGACCCATGTTTCTGAGCCTTTCTAACTCCTCAAAGGTGGTGTTCGCCTAAATAATCACACACATGTACATGGATAGAGTTTAGATTTAACATATAAGCACATCGATTAAAGCAGATGAGATAAAGCAGTTGTGTTTTGCTTATTAACAGGTCTCTGGATTGATCATTAATAGGTCTGTGTTTTGTGTAAAATGACTAAAATTAAACTACTGATAATATGTCTTCAAATTTTACAAATTGTTTAATCATTTAAATCATTTACTTGAAGTATATTTTGTATGTTTTTAAAAGAGATTTTGTATTCTTATCAAGTCTGCCATTTTTTTTATAAAAAGTACAGGAAATAAAGTATTTTATGGGTTCAAACCAACAACATTTAAGAATGTTTTTAATAAATCAACCTTTGGGATGGATGGATGGATGGATGGATGGATAGATAAAAAATATATACTATTATTATTATTATTATAACTGGTCTTTTTGTAAAATGTTATTACAATTTTAAAAATACAGTTGAAGTCAGAATTATTAGCCCCCCTGAATTATTAGCCCCTATGTTTATTTTTTCTCCCAACATAGAGAAGATTTTTTACAACACATTTCTAAACATAATAGTTTTAATAACTTATCTCTAATAACTGATTTATTTTATCTGATTATATTGTAATGATGACAGTAAATAATACGTGACTAGATATTTTAAAGTGACATTTAAAGGCTTAACTAGTTTAATTAGGTTAACTAGGCAGGTTAGGGTAATTAGACAAGTTATTGTATAACAATGGTTTGTTCTAAAGACAGTCAAAAAATTGCTTAAAGGGGCTAATAATTTTGACCTTAAAATGGTTCATAAAAATTAAAAACTGCTTTTATTCTAGCTGAAATAAAACAAATAAGACTTTCTCCAGAAGAAAAAATATTATCAGACATACTGTGAAAATATCCTTGATCTGTTAAACATCATTGGGGAAGTATTTGAAAAAGAAAACGAAATTCAAAGTGGGGCTAATAATTCTGACTTCAACTGTATATATTTTAATAAATGTATTAAATGTGGTGTTTGCCCAAATAAACACACAAAAATGTATAGGCAGATTAGATTAGATTTGAATAAAACCATATAAATGTCAAAAATCCTTAAAATTGTATCACATTTCAAATTCTCTTTCTCCTTCTGAATACCATTGAAGCAGTGAGAGCAACTACAATACATATTTGCAACATATATAAAAGTTTTATGTTATTCAAGGAAACTGGTATCGCCTAATTATTACTGAATTAAATAACAACATTTGATTTCTTATCATGCAAAAACTGCTGAAGTCAATATTATAAGCCTTAACTTAAGAAAAAAAAAAATCAGTTGGCTGCAGAAAAATCCAACGACTTGCCTAAATTAGCCTACATTAACTTGCCCTAAAATAATCTTGCAAAATAACTAGAAAAAATGTTCTGTACCTTCATCATGGCAACAACAAAATAAATGAGTTATTAGAAATGAGTAATTAAAACTATTGTTGAAAAATGTGTTGATAAAAATCTCTCCATTAATCAGCACTTGAGAACTAGTTGAAAAAAAAACAGGACTAATAATTTCACCTTCAACTGTTGTTAGTAAATGTAGTTAATTACTGGCTTCCTTCATTTCTCTCAACTGCACTTCTGGCTTGCAGACAATATGGGAATCTGTTTCTTCAGCATTCGATGTCATAGTCAGAGCGATATACTCAGGTTGTGGCAACTGGTTATCTGCTTCAAGTTTGACCACAGAATGGCTAAATTCCCACCAGGAGCAGTTTACACAGTCCCACAGAAAGCCCTGCTGCATAAATAGAGAAACTGAAGCCCTGTAGAGCTGATCTGATGGGAGCAGAGCCATGGCCCATTGCCCAGGGCAAGCATGTCCACACCTCAGCCTATCCCGCAGACCACTGAAGCCCTTGCCGCCCTCCTTCCCTTTCTCTAGCTCTCTTTCACTTTCCCAAAGGAAAGATTCCCAAAAGGATGGAGCTCACGGAAGAGCAACAGTGTAGCTTTATGGTTAAAATATCCTGAAAATCTGTAGGTGCAAACATCATTTTGGTCTTGATCAAAACACTTCTTAAATTGAACTGGTGGGACTAAATCTGAAATAAATATACAGTAACGTTTTGTAGATAATAGCATCAGCACTGTAAATGAATAAATGTAGCACCGCAAATAGATTGCCCATTATGCATGTGTTTAGAGTCAAATGTTATTTTGTGTGAAATTCAAAATGCGAATAATAGTATCATTTTAGATCGTTTACTTGCAGAACATTGTAATGCTTTTTAAAAGAGAGGTCTATTATACTGTACTTACCAAGGCCACTTTTTTTTAAACAGAAAATAAAGTAATTAACTGGGTTCAAACCTACAGCTCTTATGTCTGTGAGTTTACTTAACACTGGATTTTGCTAAAGGTAAAAAACAAATTAAATAACAAACAAAACAACAACAAACAAATAAATACATAAATTTAAAAAAATGATTCAATCAATCAATCAATCAAAAATAAATTAAAAAGTTATTTTATAGTACCATTTAAATTGTTTCTTTTCTTCATTTTATATATATATATATATATATACAGATGTCACTACTTCAGAACGGTCAGTTTATTGCCACTCTTAACGCTGCCACAGAGGTATAAGTATATTTTTTTGAAATATTATCTTTAAATACTTTTATATATTATCCTATATATATATATATATATATATATATATATATATATATATATATATATATATATATATATATATATATATATATATATATATATATATATATATATATATATATATATGAAGTCAGAATTAATAGCCCCCCTGAATTAACAGAGAGAAGATTTTTTCCAACACATTTCTAAACATAATAGTTTTAATAACTCATTTCTAATAACTGATTTATTTTATCTTTGCCATGATGACAGTAAATAATATTTTACTAGATATTTTCAAGATATATTATCAAGACACTTCTATACAGCTTAAAGGGACATTTAAAGGCTTAACTAGGTTAATTAGGTTAACTAAGCAGGTTAGGGTAGCAAGGCAAGTTATTGTATAACGGTGGTTTGTTCTGTGGACTGTTGAAAAAAAAATTTTAAAGGGGCTAATAATTTTGACTTTAAAATGGTTCTTACAAAATAAAAAAATAAAATTTGAAACTTTATTCAAGCTGAAACAAAACAAATAAGACTTTCTCCAGAAGAAAAAAATATTATCAGACATACTGTGAAAATTGATCTTGCTCTGTTAGACATAATTTGGGAAATATTTAAAAACGACAAAAAAAATTCAAAGGGGGGCTAATAATTCTGACTTCAACTGTATATATATATATATATATATATATATATATATATATATATATATATATATATATATATATATATATATATATATATACATACACACACAGATTACTATAATATAAATATACAGTAGTCAACATTTGAATTGGATCAAAAAAGTTTTTCAAAATTGGACAGAAATGGATGTTGTTCAATAGCTTTTGGACAATTTTGATGAAAGGTTTTGATCCACTTCAACTGTTAACTGCTGTATATTATTAAATAAAAATGTCTAATGTTTCCAAACAGAAATGTAAAAAAAAATAAAGAAAATAGCTAAATACTTTTGAAATAACACATCATTCAACATAACATTTACATAAAAATACACATTAAAATTAAACTACATACGTATTCTGACCTGTACTAATTAAAATTCATAAAATAATATTTGATAATATTGAATTGTATTATCGTTTTCAAAATTGCTAAAAACAATGCTTAAAACTAAATGATAAAAGTAAAGTATAAAGATTTCGAACGAATAAGTACTTAGCTGTCTGGCGAATTTATGTGTACATAAATTATTTTTACACTGTATACTCTCAGAAATAAAGCTACAAAAGCTGTCACGGATGCTGTAACTTTTAAAAGGTATACATTGTGCTTAAAAAGTCCATGTTGGTAACCTAAAGATACACATTTGTACCATATTAGTATCTAAAACGTTCAAAAGTGTACCTTGTGGTAACTTTAAGGTACTGTATAATAGTGACAGCTTTGGACCTTTATTTCTGAAAGTGTATGACAGCTGAATCATGCTAAGAATGTATGACAGCCATTACATTTCACTGTGGAATAAATGATTGAAGAAATAAACAAACATTTTATAGTGCCTTACAAAAAAATCAAGATGTAATATACTTTTGTTCTATGATGCTTAAAACCCCCTTTTTCATCCTAAACACATATATATTCAACATTCAGTTGTTTGAGTAATATAATTGCTAAGATCATGTAGTTAAATGCATAAATTCATTTACAAAGCATCCAGACGAAAAAAAAACCCTGCATTCCGGCTTTCATAACAATATGAGTGAGCAAAAGGCAGTCTGCTGGCTCTCATGTGCTCTTAAACACACGTGGCCTCTATACGCCGGTCCTGCGTCATTTCCCCCTCAGGCAAACCTGCTGACACTTCAGCAGCTATACACTGATTTATCTGACAGGCCCGGAGCGAGATTAGCTGTTGCATCATTACACTGTTGTTCCAGGTGTGTGTAGTCAAAAGAAGAGCTTTTCTCTCTTACGTTTTTAATGATCTGTCTGGCAGCGGGGGAATCGGGAGCGTACAGGATTTTGCCCATCAGGAAAGGCTTGACCGAACGCCACACAATCCTTGTGACCGGATTGGACTCCAAATCCTTCATGAGGTCATTACAGAAAGGAGCTGAAAGAGACACGAGAAACACAAGCAGTCCTCTTTATCTGTGCAATTATATTGGTAGCTTTTCAAAATGTGTTTATTGTTGAACGTTTTGGTATTTCGCTCAAAATATTAAACATTTTTATTAATGATTGAGTTTGTTTTATTCTTGAAACCCTTTCAAGCAGTTTGTTGTGATTTAAGTGATGTTGGATTGCAGTTTTGGAGACTTTTTGACCTCAAGACTGCAATTCTAAAGCTGAGATTTTTTGGCTACTCAAACCACCCTCATAAAGACAGACAGACATCTTCTTACAGCTGATTTATAGCACTTCTAGTTGGCTGGAATTTCTTAATTATTGCCTTAATGGCGGGAAAGGGCATTTTCAGTGTTTTCTGCTATTTTCTTGAAGCTACTTATCCATTATGTAAAGCTGCCTTATGCCTAAAAAAACCCTATTCTTTGTTTTTAGTGAATAACTGAGTGAGTTTAGTCTGTGTTTAACCTTATATTTACACCCTAATAAAGCAGATGGTCATGGTTGAACAGTATCCTGTTTTTCATCACCCAGGTGTGTAAAAAAAGTGAAATATCAGTGAGAATATACTTAAAATATTTTGCTCATAGACATGTCAGTAATATTAGCACACATGTATTAATAATTTTTCAAATCTAAGAGGTTTCTGAGGTTTTTGTCACTTCTGTAAATAATTACCCTAACTTGCCTAGTTAACCTAAATAACCTAGTTAAGCCTTTAAATTGCCCTTAAGCTCAATACTGTCTTGAAAAATGTCTAGTAAAATATTATAAAAGAAATCAGTTATTAGAAATGAGTTATTAAAACTGTTATGTTTAGAAATGTGTTGGAAGTAAGTACAATATTTTACTCACTAGCCGCGTGATCATAGATGTACTTCCCCTCTCCTCTTGTGCTGTTGATGCCCAGAAAGGCTTTGTAGTTATTATCCTCATACCAGTTGAAGGAGGTGACCCTGGAAAAGGCCCCTTCCGTGTAGCCGCAGAATAAGCTGGAAGTGGCAGACATGAGCTGGCTGAAAGACGGGCTTTCATGGGATTGAAGAAGTGGAGACACCACCTGCAGCAGGTCTTTAGAGCTCGGTCTGTTAAAAAGCTGTTGTTAAAAAAAGAAAGAGTTGAAATGAACACTTTAATTAGGCTAAAAGTGGTATTACAACACTTTAGAAACATTTGAAACAATATAATGTTTCTTGGACAAACTGATTGCTTGACTTTCCTCAATGCAATGTATCTCAAAGTATTTTATTTTACATTTGCTTTTTACACTCTTAGTCCCCGGTCAGATCACATGATTTTTATTGTAGTTTTATTTATCGAAAGTCACTATGTCAGATATGCGATTTTTTTTTCATTCTAAAATATTGTCTTGTCGTGGGTAACAAATATGCCAGACTACACGTTCCTTTATGATCAGTCCTCCCATGACGTCTACGATGAGCGTTATTTCCCAAAGCAGTCACAAGTGTTGCTCTAACGATATTTCTTATTTCAATTTTAATTTTTTAAATCTTATTTCAATCTCAATAAACACTGATGCTTGCAGACAACTAATAACTACATTATTTAAGGGCATTCCTTACGACATGGATAGGATCAAACTAAATGTATATTTTCCTGCCATGGGTTTCTTA
This sequence comes from Danio aesculapii, assembly GCF_903798145.1. Classification (NCBI taxonomy): domain Eukaryota; kingdom Metazoa; phylum Chordata; class Actinopteri; order Cypriniformes; family Danionidae; genus Danio; species Danio aesculapii. The sequence goes on from NC_079458.1 coordinate 13,150,815, forward strand.
TTAAACACTCCCTCGCCTGAACTTGTGAGAGGAAGAAAATGAACGCACATAAGCAGCAGCAAGGAAAAATCTGATGCTCAAGACATAATCTTTAAAATGATGACATATTAAAAAAATTGCAAATGTATTACATGAGTTTTGCGATATAATCACAGTGAAGCTGTAACGGTGATGTGACGCTGACAACGGAGGTGAGGATCCAAATGCAGGGTTTTATTAACAGGATGGTCAGACAAGCAATAATCAACACAGGAGCAAACAGAATCCAGAATCATAGTCAAAGTAACAGGCAGATGGTCACAAGGCAGGCAGCAGGCATGAATTAACAAACAAACAAGGCAAAGCAAAGATTGGAACACGGCAAGACTAGGGAAGGTAAATGTTGTAATGTCAAAAAACAGATAACAAGAGTCAGCAACGTGTGTGTGTGTGTGTGTGTGTGTGTGTGTGTGTGTGTGTGTGTGTGTGTGTGTGTGTGTGTGTGTGTGTGTGTGTGTGTGTGTGTGTATATAGTCTGTGTAATCAGTCCAAAAGCAGCTTCAGCTGTGAGTGTCTAATCAATGGTGACTTGGAGCAGGTGAGTGTGTGTGTTGCATGACTGGGATCTGTAGTCCATAAACTGGTGGATTTGTAGTTCGTGTGAATGTGAATTTTCCAGCAATCTATGGTGTTTACGGTGTTTAGATTGCTGGTGATTGTGACAGAAGCATTTATTAAATCCTTATTTTCCTCAGAGCGAAACAAATCATCCACCCTTTGAGTAGTGGAAGTGCATAAACAAAAATATAACTTGTATATTTTGCTTGGAAAAAATATCTTTTTGAAACAAATTTCTTTGCTAAAATAGATAAAATTAGTCAGATAAAATACCTTAAAACACCTTAATATTTAAGAAAAGGTAGTTAAAGTTTGCATAACCAATGACTGATCTTATCCACCTGTGACCCATCCATAAGTAAACATACAGCCTATTTTTGATTACCCAACCGGCACAGTAACGGCAGCACCCGCTGATATAACTGAGAAATTATGTGCTCCTATCGCACAGTGTCACCCACATGACAGAACTCGTTGTGAAGAACGTGAAAAAAAATTAATCATGCTAGACTTTCTGCAACGGTGTCGTGAGGCGTCGCTGACATGGTATCGATTTGTTGTGAATTATGCCATTTACGACTCCCCACGACCCCCTACGTCACAGGAAATTGGTTTATTTGGTAACAATTTACTTGAAGGGGTACTCATAAGCAAAGATGACATTATTTGTTATTACAATTTGACATAAACAAATACGTCACTCCCTGTTTTTGTCTTTGTCATGACAACTTGACATAACCAAGACAACAAAACTTCTGTCATAAACATGATTGTCACAAAGCCATTATAAATATGTCATGAATTTTATAACAGTGTCATTCATTTTTCTTTTTTTTTACCTCAACTACAGTGGTACAGGCTAAATATGTCACTAAATATAAATGATGCTCTTAAAAAAATATTTGACACTTTTTAATTTGACATGTTAATGACAAATACAGTTTGTTCCCCTGAAAATTTTTTTTGAAAAATATTCATGACACAATTGTAATGGTCTCATGACCATTAACAAAGACTATAGAATACACAAGACATGTCACTCGTATACTTTTGAATGGGGAAAAGTGTAACTGTCAATATCAAAGAGCTTAGAATTCTATATTGAGTTATTGACACTCAATATAGAACATTCCATTGCAACAGCAGCGCCCAGCAACAGCCCCGCGATTCTGCCATTTTGGAATAAAAGCGATCGGCCGTCCATTGGATCTTATTGCTGTCGCAATGGCAAGCAGCTGCTTTGTTTTTTTGTTTTGTTTTTTTATTTAAAAAGCGCATTAAAGCTAAGATACAACCTGAAAGACGACAATACAACACTTACTATGACAATCATCGGTACTTTCAATAGTTTATTTTACAGACTTTTAATATGCTGTTATTCTATTGGAATTTTCATTCCAAAATGGCCACCACGTGACACTAGTGGCATCTTGTGGCTGTTTCCCAAGCAACAATAGAGTGTTGCCTCTTGGTTATTCTAAGCTCTTTGTCAATATGGCAAGTGAAGCCCCGCCTTTTAGTACAGGAGCCAATCAGCAATTGCTGTAGAATGACAATTCTCCAGGGGAGGGGCTCGGACCAGACGTGAGTTTCTGCAGATTTTGTGTGATACGAACATTTAGAAATGAAACTAAAGACACAGTTGTTGGTTATTCGTACTATGAAATGTAATCGTAAGCTTGGCAAGTAGTTGGCAAGTAAGCTTGGAGAATTTGATGTTTCCCCATTCAAACAGAATGCCAGAGCATACTGCTCGAGAGGCATTTTAAAGATGGCCGCCGAGTGAAATGACTTGCCTTAAAAGGACTTTGCCATTAAGTTGTCTTGGTAATGTTGTCAGGACAAAGATAAAGACATGTTGTGGTGTATTTACATCAAGTTGTCATAACAAACAATGTCATTTTTGCATTTAAAATGACATACCTGAGCAAATGACACTTAGTAACAGTTGAAGAATAAATCTCACTCACATTCATGATTATAAAGTCATGATTATAAAGGTTTCATAATAGTTTTATGGACACCTGCTTTAAGTAAAGTGTTACCATTTATTTTTCCCACTGTTCTGTGTCAGATTGTTTTCACGTTTTAAGCATAACTAATTTAGCTGCATTAGCCTAATTTAGCCTCTTATGAAAACATTAGTGAACTTTTCTTGCAGTATAGTGCAGACCAAATTACTTACATCTGATTAAACAATAGAAAATCACTTTTAGCTTCTCTTAAAATGCTCCTGATGAGGTTCATACTGAAATCAGAAAGCAAGGAATATGAATTTCCAATCTGTTATCAAGTCAAAAGGCAAAGCAAACTTCTTGGCACCGAAACTAAAATTCGTCCGGGTGGGAAAGTCTATTATCCTCTGAACTGAAACACATAAAAGCCTGCAGATAGCAGACAGATAGAGCCTCTGGAGTGCACAAATACAACATCAGGTGAAGAGAGAGAGAAAACACAGTGTCTGATAACAGTCTTCTCTCCATCAGCAACTGCTGCACAATGCATATAGCACACAAAGTAGAGCTCTGAGATTTCTGGGATGTGGAAAATGAAGATAAAATTGTGGAAACAAGTATAAAAACTTATCAGCTGTATAATGTGGAATGTCATGCGGAATTATAACATTTTGAAGGCATTAATGAAAAGTGGTGTATCGCCACTAAAGTATTTTTATGACAACTTGTCAAAATAAAAGTTTGGTTTAACAGAAATAATAGATTTTTCTTCTCATGAAATGAAGTAATAGTATAAGATAAGACCTTATACTATATACTATGTATTATTATATATACCATATAATAAGACCATTTTTTTCACCTTTTAGATTGTATTAATAATAATTAATACATAATAATAATAATAAGAATAATAATAATAATAATTAATGCATGATAATAATAATGATAATAATAATAATAATAATAATAATAATAATAATAATAATAATAATAATAATTAATGCATGATAATAATAATAATAATAATAATAATTAATACATGATAATAATAATAATTTATACATGATAATAATAATAATAATAATAATAATAACAATAATTATTATTATTATTATTATTATTATTATTTTATTAATATAAATGATTATAACTATTATTATTATTATTATTATTATTATTATTATTATTGTTGTTGTTGTTGTTGTTGTTGTTGTTTTATTATTATTATTGTTTTTTATTATTATTATTATTTATTTTTTTACATTTTTAATTAATATAAATGATTATAACTATTATTATTATTATTGTTTTATTATTATTGTTTATTATTATTATTATTATTATTATTATTATTATTATTTGAGAAAAAAAGTATATCTTGGGATTAGTCATTATATTATTAATTAGTAATTATTTTTTTAGCAAACTCTTAATAAACTGTTGGAAAATCTATAAACTGAACCTGCTGCTTCATTACTACAACATATTATAACCAGGGCTTGACATTAACACCCGCCACGTTGCTAAATGCAGCCAAACTTCAGCTGTGGTGGGTTAGAGAGAAACTCCCACTAGCCACTTTGGCTGGTTGAAAATAATTTTTTAATTGTAGTTCATCGAGAAGCAGCATGACTGCCAAAATAACTGTTCAATCGAGCAAATAAACCTGGTGAATACCGAATGACAGGATGATCATGTGTGCGGTGAGACTCAGGCTTTCTTCACTCACTGATGAGGGCTTTAGTATCGTGCACACAGCTGTGATGTGATGTTTATAAAACTTGTGCGCTCCCTGCAAATGCAACTTGTGCGGTCGGTTTTCTTTGAAATAGGCTGGACAATAAGTGATGCTAGTTCACACACAGTCCTGCTGCTTTCAAGAGCTCCAGTCAGAGTCTTTTAAAAAAAAAAAGTCTTTTTGTGAGCAGCAGCGGTTGCCGCTTTCGCTTTAACCATTCTTTGAACAGATTATTAATGGGTCTAATGTTTACTGTGTGCACGTGATCATACTTTATCACACACGGAATGTTTTTCGCCTGCTTTCTTTTGCTGGTTTCTTTCTAGTTTAATTATCATGCTTTACAATAGTTTAATAGGAGATTAACTTCCCAATTATGTATAGTTAACTGATGATCTGGGACCTTTAGTCTGGACAGACTACTGTGCATAGTTTTAGATACATGACAATAAATGTCTTTTAAAGAAAGAAAGAAAGGTTTTGTTGAATAAAAAGTGCATATATACAGTTATTTTAGCTTATTTTAAAAAAATTTAATTAGTTAAAATTTGTAGCCAAGTATTATTTATTTATTTATTTTTGGTGTGGCCAGAGAAAAATAGGTAAATCCTTAAAGTTGAGTCCTGAAGAGTCATGTGAAATAAGAACTAATTGCCATGCAACACTATGAAAACACAACCCATTTGCTCATCATGCTCATTGAGCAAGGTCATACACAACACAGAAAAAAAGAATGAGGAGGCTTGTGGACATAACAAAAAATCTAAATCAAGTCATTTTAGCATGTCAAAGTTCAATTTATGCATATAAAATAGATTTTCCCAACAACAATATAGTGGCTAGTGAAAATGGCGAGTGGCTAGTAATGTCGAAAAACTACTAGCCACAGTGGCTGGAGATTTAAAAAGTTCATGCCAAGCCCTGATTTTGAATATTACAAACGGGGTTGAGAAAAACTAACAAACAATCAATGGAATCCTGAAAATGTCAATAAAAAAGTAAAAAATAAATGAATAAATAAAACCTGATTTAATAGTGGTCTGAAACAACGATAATTTTAGACACACATGACTGTTATTTCCTGGAGTTTTACATCACATTAGTCTCGGCACATCTGCCCCAGCGGCACAAGAAGGATGATGGAAAAGGAATTCGGAAAATGAGTAATTGGGGTCGAGTCTCTCATCCGGGCGACAGACAAAAAAAACTGACCCGACAGGAAGACCCTCACTGCAGAAACACACTGACACCATTTCACAGGACAAACACTGACATTTACTGTCCATGATATATCTCACAAAACACCCTCACCTGTACATTTACCACATAAACATGAAGACTGTGAAATAAAGTGTTTATTGTTCAACATTGAGATCTTTTGCTCAAAATATGAATACAATTATAAAGACGAAGCTTGAGTTTGTTTTAGAATGAGAGTAGAGGCTTTTTGTAAACCCTTTCAAACTGTTGGCAATGTAGACAACTAGTTTTGGAAGACTTACTTCTCCAGTTTTTTTTTTTTCGTTTAACCTTTTGATCTGTTGCTTAAATATAAACAAAAATTCTTCTCTAAAATAATTTTTCAATCCTAATGTGAAGCAAATCTTTTCAAAGTTTGCATAAAAAAATAATAATCCCAAATGTTAATTAGGCGGGTTAGTTGTTAGAAAGGCTGTAAGTTGTTAGAGAGGCTCATTGTAGTATTGGTAACCTAGTAACCCAGCAAAAAACAGAAGTGTGCGCACATCTAGAAAATCTCAAAGACAGGTGCTCGATCAAAAACAAACATTTGTAGAAAAAGATCCAAAGAAAATCGGCACACTGCCACTTTAGCTCTCAAAAAGTCAGGTGACCTGATGATGTCGGTCGAAACATTGTGATATTAAAGACTTTTTAAGAGCTAAAGTGGCAGTGTGCCGATTTTCTTTACTTTAACCCAGTAACCAACAATAAACAAGGCACCATCTGAGGAGACAGCTGATGGTCATGTATGTCAGAGTTTAAGTCCAAAACCTTCTCACTCAAGTGTTATTTTTGCAAATACATTTTGGAAAAGGTGGAATTTCCATCACTTGTTTCTCATGCAATACCTCAAATGGCACTTTATGGTGATAAAACTCCAGATACTGAGAATATACAATTGCAAAAACAGCACAGTTTCAATTGGCTACAAAAAAGACATTGTTGCCCAATAAGTAATTGACTAATTGATTAGCCTAACTTAGTTAACCTCATTAACCTGGTTAAGCCTTTAAATGGCACTTTAAACGGAATACTATCTTGCGAAACAAAAGATAATAGAAGACAAAAGAAATCAGTTGTTAGAAATTAGTTATTAAAAACTTATAATTATATGAGTTAAGTATACAAGAAAAATATTTCTGATATTTTCATTCATATTTTATGTTTCTTTTAGCACACCTTAGCGACTATGCACATGAAAGATTTCACAGGGGTATAAAAAATAAGGTAAAACACAGCCCAAGCTCACTCAGCCATTTATCACAATGGGTAAAAGTAAAGAACATGGCTGTGGTTTTATTATCAACGATAGTTGAGCTTCACATAATAGAAAGTAGCTTCAAGAAAATTGCAGAAACACTATGAAAATGCCTGTTTCCATATTCAGGGCAATATTGAAGATATTCCTGTCAACTTAAAGTATTATGAATCAGCCCAGCAGGCACAGGACATCAACATGACGTCAGATTGACGTTGTACCCCAACGACGGTGGACTTTGCGTTTTGTTTGAAAATGAAAATCAGGTTGGCATCAGAACACAACTTCAGGGCAACTTCAATGTCCAGCATCCAACCTAATATCAACATTGTGTGGACGTCTACCACTATAATCTCTATCAGACATTTGATTTTTGGTTTCCATATCTGACGAATAAATGTCAGTATTTGACGTCAATATGATGTTGGTTTAAGATATTGGCTTGACGTTGGCTTTTGATCACTTTCCAACACAACCTAAATCAACCAAATATCAATGTCATTTGACATCTTTATTGATCTTCAAAGTTACATTGTCCTTTGACGCTGGCTACACATAGAATGTGAATTGGATGTCTTATGACGTTGTGTGCCTGCTGGAAGCCTTAAGACATGAGACGTGTCCACAAGTTTAGAATAGCAGATGTTCATTTGATCAAAAATCCAACAAAACTTCAATCTAACATCGTCACAAACCTCCTGAAAGAGTTTCAAGAAAAAAGCCTCTATTCTCACCCCAAAAAAACAACATCTTCAATTTTTTGCTAATATTTAGGAGCAAAAGTTCAAACAATATACACATTTTTTTCACTGCCCTCTTTTATTATATCTACTAAGGCTGCCAAAATGAGTATAGTCAGTTTACAGTGGCAATCGGACTCAACAGTGGCTGAAATTAGCTTCACAGGGACACACGTATGATATCTCTTTATGTTTGCGTTAAAAAAAAGCCGGACAGAGGAAATCGAGATTTCCTGATGGCTAAAAATACAATTGAACTCCTGAAGGGCCTCAATTACGCACCGCTTTCAGCTTGTCGGAGACGGCAGGCAAAAGCCGAGCCCAGAAGTGCAGGTCGAGTCCACTGGAGTAGCTGTCCAGGACTAGAGGAAGCTGGAAATGAGAAAAGAAGAGGAAATGAGACCCATATAGAGATTTATATTAGTCAAGGAAAACGCACAGACAGAAAGACGTACAATTCATAGAGTACATTAACAGTAATGTCAATGCATGCAAGATTTCTGAAGTGTTTTTAATCTGCTGGATGTTTTTAAAGGGACATTTTCAGTTAAACTAAAGTAAAATGGTTACAAATAAGACACAAAATGGTGGCTTTTTAATAAAATTCTTGAGTTATACACTGTAAAAGAAATGCTGGGTTTCACACAATCAATTTGTGTTGGACAACATAAAGGAATCAAGTTAACTTAAAAGTTTTTACAAATTTAAGTGGAATGAAAATAAAACAATTAAGTTGTCCCAAACAAAAAAAAACTCAAGAATTGTGTTGTGTTAGCTGACTTTAAATAAGTAGTTTGAACAAACAAACATCCTTTTGTGAGTGTAAAAGGGTCTGTGTTAGTAATCTTTTACTGTAGAATTAGTTTAGTATTAGTTTAATTTACTAATGTAGTTTTTATTCATTTTAAATAACAGTTTTTTGTATATTTCATTTTACTGAGCGTTTTAGTTCTTAGATCATTTTTAATTAGTTTTATTTTAAATGTCTACATAGTTTTTATACTTTGTTGTTTGTTTTAGTTATTATACTTTAGTGCATCGATTACTAAAGTGTCCAAATTAATTTCAGCTGAAGTTGCAAAGCAGGATTTGGGAAATGCGTGTGCATTTCTTCTGAGACGTAACACTTCCAGAAACAATCTTTCTTCAGGGTCTTCCCCAAAAAAACACAGTTTACAATGAATCCTGAGGGACCAGGTTCAGGAAACGATGATGATGATGAGTGTGTGTGTGTGTGCGTGTGTGTGTAGAAACAGTCTAAAATCTGAGACATCCTTCCTATCAGCCTTTCTCTCCATCTCCCATCCTGAATAACTTACTTTTAATGTGTTTATATTCTATATGTGACTCTATAAGTGCGGGAATTACTTTTTTAATATATATATCTTTTTGATTATTTAAAAAATCTGTTATTCGTTGTGAAGGATTACAATGTTATACCGGTCATAAAAATATCCTATTTTCAGCAATAAATGATTTATTGTCAAAATAATGTCCTTTTTTCAATTATGTGTTACTTTGTTATCAAAATATTTAATTTTACTTTACTTCCGTTAACATTTGAAATATTTTAGTTTATTTATAAAAGCCATAATGGTAGTTTTCCTGATTCTATAACATAAAATTGTACTAAAAAATAGAATTGATCTTTAAAAAATGTCTGCTCATAAATCTCATGTCAATTCTGTTACCGTACGGTACTTTGCCTTTAAACTAATGTATGTAAGATACAGGAAATAATATCACTGTTCATCATTGATACGATCTGAAGCACTGAAAGTTATGTTTGTCATAGCAAGAAAATGTTTTCCTCTAAAAAGTTCTTACACTAATAGTTCAGCTATTCTGTAAAATGTCAAATCAGTTGTCACAGTATCGAAAGGAATACAGAACTTTCAAACATAATTTCATTTGTTTCATGTGCTTTTATGCTGTCGAGCATGTTATTGTTATTGAGATGTTACTGTCAATCCCTGTAACCAATGTAGAGTAACAACACTGGCAGAAGTAACAGAGTTGACATAATAGAACAATAGTGCTGTGAAACAATTAATTATGATAAATATATACCATGTATATTCATGTATACAGTTGAAATCAGAGTTATTAAACCCCATTGGATTTATTTATGATTTTTTTTATTTCCCAAATGATGTTTAACAGAGCAAGGAATTTTTCACAGTGTGTCTGATAATATTTTTTTTCTTCTGGAGAAAGTCTTATTTGTTTTATTTCGGCTAGAATAAAAGCAGTTTTTAATTTTTTAAAAGCATTTTAAGATCAAAATTATTAGCTCCTTCAAGCTTTATTGTTATTCAATTGTCTACAGAACAAACCATCGTTATACAATAACTTGCTTAATTACCCTAACCTGCCTAGTTAACCTAATTAGCCTAGTTAAGCTTTTAAATGTTACTTTAAGCTGTATAGAAGTGTCTTGAAAAATATCTAGTCAAATATTATTTACTGTAATCATGGCAAAGATAAAATAAATCAGTTATAAGAGATGAGTTATTAAAACTATTATGTTTAGAAATGTGTTGAAAAAAAAATCTTCTCTCCGTTAAACAGAAATTGGGGGAAAAAAATAAACAGGGGGGCTAATAATTCTGACTTCAACAGTATATGTATAAATGTACACACACCTACTGTTGATAATATACAAAAATATCCTAAATAAATATATTTACATTTATATTTATACAGTCAAGTCCTAAATTCTGATTTAAATTGACTTTTATTCAACCAGTAAGTTTTTTGGACACAGGCTTCTCCCAAAAGATAATAAGATGATTACATATGTAACAATGTAAAAGTAAAGTAACTTGTGTTTGGCAAGGACTGAAGTATTAAAACCGTTGTCAAAATAATAGTATTAACACAAGTTGTAAACTACTGCAATATAAATGGCTCCTACGAACTTACATCACACCAGTTAAACTGCATAGATTTAACCAAAATATTCCTGATAGTTACAAAATGCAATGACCAAGTGGGTACCTTTTATCATTGTGTAAATGCAATGAGATCCAAATATTTTGGAAAGAGATCCTTATCATAATTGGTAAATTAATTATAATAAATAAAATATACATGGTTCTCAAATTATGTTTATTTCATTTGTACCCTGTACACCTGGATCTGAACACAAGCAAGCGCAAACGACTCGATTTTAGTTTACTTTAAATGCAAACTACTAGATTTTAGTTTACTCCAAGCGAAGTTATTGCTTTAAATTGGAAAAAGGGCTTCCTGTGGCCAGTGGATTAAAGAAATGACTAGCAATCTTGCTCTGGAGAAGCTGACACACACTGTTAAAGGAAAATTACAGGATTTTTTATAAAATATGGACCCCCTTTTAACACTTTGTTGTTGTCTTATTGCATTGTTCAGATGTCTTGGATTTCAGCAACAATTACCACATTTGTTTAACCAGCAAAAAACAAACTTTTCCACACTGGAAAACTGTGAAATGCAATGTACAAAAATATGTAATGTGTATGGATGTTTCCCAGAGATAGGTTGCAGCTGGAAGGGCATCCGCTGCATAAAACATGTGATGGATAAGTTGGCGATGGATTAATAAAGCGAATAAGCCGAAAAAAGAAAATTAATGTATGTATGAATTTATGTAATTTATTTATATATTTATTTTCACCTTTTTAATTATTTGTTGGAGTCCTGATGTTTCAACATTTCATAATTTTTCATAATAATTGTATTAAAAGTTTTTATTTTTACTTATATTTATAGATATTTAATTAGATTTTTTAAAGTATTTTGCTCTATAATTTAAACTAAACCCAATAAATATATTCTGGTAAATTAAAGTATTAAAACTGAATGTTTTTTTTATAAAATACTGAAAAACATTTCTGGTAGTAAATCTTTTTTTCACTTAAATTTATAGACTCACCCCTCATCTCTCAGAGACAAGAATAGTCATCAGATTTACAGTTTGCAAGTGTAAGATGCTAACAGCATGAGTGGCTTTGGCTAAAAGTGTCCAGCAAGCAAATGAACAATGGCAAGGATAAAGTCCAGTGTGTCAGAGTTATTATTTAAAGCTCTGTGAGGGTTTAGTCTTGCAGGGGAGTGTGGACTGTAAGCTCATTACTGAAATATAGGCCAGGTCTGCTGCTGATGGGCTGTTTCAAGCTAGAGGCTCTCTGTCCTTCCCCAAGCTCATCTGGAAACTATAAACTAACAACAACAAACCGGAAGGGTGTGTGGGACTCAACTGGGCAAAAATGTAGGATGTGACATCAAACAGGGGAGTACAGTAATTAATCATCAGTCTTCCTTTTTTTGTTTTTCTAGGAGTTTGGAATAAACAAAATGATGACAAGATGTGATGACGAGCCAATAAACGTCCCTTTTTCACTTTCATTTCAAATTATACATTTAGAAACTATAACTAAAAGTTTCTATTATGTATCTAATATAATTTTGAATATATTAGTATTGGTATATATAATTATTAGCTCCTGTTTATTTTTCCCCCTGTTTATTTTTCCCCCAATTACCCCAAAACAGAGAGAAGATTTCTAAACATAATATTTTTAATAACTCATTTCTAATAACTAATTTATTTCATGATATTTTACTAGACATTTTTCAAGACACTGGTATTCATCTTAAAGGCTAATTTAAAGGCTTTACTAGGCTAATTAGGTTAATTAGGCAAGTTAGGGTAATTATGCAAATCATTGTATAACAGTGGCTTGTTCTGTAGACAATCAAAAAATATATAGCTTAAGGGGGCTAATAATATTGACCTTAAAACGGCTTTTAAAAATTTAAAAACTGCTTTTATTCTAGCCGAAATAAAACAAATAACACTTTCTCCAGAAGAAAAAATATTATCCGAAATACTGTGAAAATTTCCCTCCTCTGTTAATCATCATTTGAGAAATATTTAAAAGTGAGAAAAAAATCAAAGAGGGGCTAATAATTCTGACTTCAATTGTATAGAGTATTTTATAAAATGCTATAATTAATTCATGTTATTTTTTTCTTACCGCCTTTCCTCCTTCCTTTCTTTCCCTCCTTCTTTTCCTTCCTTCCTTCCTTCCTTCCTTCATTTTCTTACCCCCTTCCCTACCTTCCCTCCTTCCTTCCTTTCTTCCCTTCCCTCCCTTCCTTCCTTCCATTCCTCCCTGCCTTTCCTCCTTCATTCCGTTCCTTCTTCTTCCTTCCTTTCCTCCTTTCATTTTTCATTCCTTCCTTTCCTTCCCTTTCTTTGTTCCTTCCGCTCCTCCTTTCTTTCCTTCCTTGCTTTCCTTCTTTCCTTTTCTCCCTCCTTTCCACCTTTCTCTTGTCCTTCCTTCCCTTCCCTCCTGCCTTTTCTTCCTGCCTTTCCTCCTTCCTTCCTCTATTTTCGTCCTTCCTTCCTTCCTTCCTTACTTTCCTCCTTCCTTTCTTCATTCCTTCCTTTCCTTCCCTTTCTTTGTTCCTTCCGCTCCTCCTTTCTTTCCTTCCTTGCTTTCCTTCTTTCCTTTTCTCCCTTCCTTTCCACCTTTTTCTTGCCCTTCCTTCCCTTCCCTCCTGCCTTTCCTCCTTCCTTCCCTTATTTTCTTCCTTCCTTCCCTCCTTTCTTTCCTCGTTCCATCCCTGCCTTCCTTCCTTCCTTCCTTTCCTTCTCTTTCTTTGTTCTTTCCATTTCTCCTTTCTTTCCTTCCTTCCTTTCCTTCTTTTTCTTCCTTTCCTCCCATCCTGCGACCCTGTGTCCATACACACAGGGCTGTTTGACACTATTCTTTGCACCTACCGAGTCAGTGAAGGACCACAGACACATACACCACAAATTATTATTCTTCTTCTCCCATTCGGCGTTCGGTATCAAATTCTATTAAAACAACACTCTTACAGCAGTTCATAATCCAATAATCGCATCCAATATCTCAATTGTCACGGGGGACATGCATGAAATGTTCCTGAATGAAAGGGAAACTGCCAAACTTTAGTTTTAGTCGACAAATTAAAAATGAAACACCCAAAATTACATGAAACTCCGGAGGAACCGTGGACAGTGTGTTGCCGCAATGATGTTATTTAAATTATGTGCTACAACATGTAAAACAGGATCATGAAAGGAATACTCAAAAAGCAACTCATGTAAACACCTTCATATTGTCTTATTCAAATTAGGCAAATAATTCTATTACTGATTACTGTATGTAATGTAAATGTGATTAATGTCTTTTAAAGATTAAAAAAGCCCAAACAAAACATCTCTATAAAGCTTTTTAAAGCCCCAATATAAGTTCTCTTAAATTTAAATCAAACACTATTTTTAATATAGATTCACTCCTAAAATATCCCTGTCTGTGTTCTTTTCCCTGGATCAAGATGACCTTGGTCAACATGCCTGACCAGTCTATTTTTTTGCTGATGATCACCAAAAAAAAGGACAAACATAAAAGTCACTAGACCCGCATATATAAAGAGACGCAGACTCACACAGATTGTGTTTTTGCATTTGCTGCTTTTCTGTTGATTTTCTAGGAAATGTTACAGTTGTCCACTTAACTCTTATCTCACATCTTATGACGTGCTAGCACAACATTATGTAATAAACACATTGTGCTCAAATGAAATGACATTCCTTTTTAGCTGCCCCTAAATAAGAGCTAATCTTTCTACTACGTTTTTACCAATAATATTCACTGTTTCCTCCACCCAAAACAAGCGCTGATATGATTTCCCTCATAGTTTGCATAGTTATGTGTCAGCACTTCCTCTACACCCAAACCCACTTCCAGATATTACTGATTTTACTAAGCAGACTGAGCAGACAGCAAAATTGGTGACACTGAATTTTTTCTCAGTAGGGAGGAATGTAATTTATGGTAAGTGACAGTCAATTTATAATGTTACACAAGATTTCTACTCCAAATAAAAGTTTGAGTACCAAATCGATATACACTCACCGGTCACTTTATTAGGTACACCTGTCCAACTGCTCATTAACGCAAATTTGTAATCAGCCAATCACATTGCAGCAACTCAATGCATTTACACACAACCCTCTCTAGGGTTTACAGAGAATGGTGCGAAAAAGAGAAAATATCTAGTGAGCTGTAGTTCTGTGGGTGCAAATGCCTTGTTGATGCCAGAGGTCAGAGGAGAATGGCCAGACTGGATTGAGCTGATAGAAAGGCAACAGTAACTCAAATAATGACTCGTTACAACCGAGATATGCAGAAGAGCATCTCTCAACACACAACATGTCCAACATTGAGGCAGATGGGCTACAGCAGCAGAAGACCACACCGGGTGCCACTCTTGTCAGCTAAGAACAGGAAACTGAGGCTACAATTCACACAGGCTCATCGGAATTGGACAATAGAAGATTAGAAAAACGTTGCCTGGTGTGATGAGTCTCAATTTCTGCTGTGACATTCGGATGGTAGGGTCAGAATTTGGCATCAACAGCATGAAAGCATGGATCCGTACTGCCTTGTATCAACGGTTCAGGCTGGTTTTGGTGGTGTAATGGTGTGGGGGATATTTTCTTGGCACACTTTGGGCCTGTTAATCCTAAATGAGCATCGTGTCAACGCCACAGCCTACCTGAGTATTGTTGCTGACCATGTCCATTCCTTTATGACCACGTCTTCTGATGGCTACTTCAAGCAGGATAACGCACCATGTCATAAAGCGCGAATCATGACTCTTGAATCTTGAACATGACAATGAGTTCTTTGTATTCAAATGGCCTCCACAGTGTCTAGATCTCAATCCAATAGAGCACCTTTGTGATGTTGTGGAACGGTAGATTCGCATCATGGATGTGCAGCCTACAAATCTGCAGCAACTGCGTGATGCTATCATGTCAATATCGACCAAAATCTCTGAGGAATATTTCCAGTACCTTGTTGAATCTATGCCATGAAGAATTGAGGCAGTTCTGAAGGCAAAAAGGGGTCCAACCCGGTACTTGTAATGTGTACTTAATAGAGTGGCTGGTGAGTGTATTAGAACCATTTCAAGTAGCAGCTGCTGATCATGTGTGTAAATTCAAACAAAAGAGCTCGTCATATGGGTTTTCGAAAAATATCTTATTTGCAGTTTCTAGTGTGGCTGGCCTTCAAAGTAAAAAGTAAGCAAAGTTGTTAATCAAAGATAAATAAAGATCTCTCGAAAGAAAGAGTCAGCTCTGAATCACCCTAACGAGTCATTATATTTTTGAATCTTTTGGCCACTACCAATGTATGTCAATATGACCAAATTAACATATTTGCATAATCCCCATCTTCCACAGATATACAAACACTCTGGAATGAGCGTTTCAGTTCAAATATAGATGCAGCGAGAACAATCAAAACAAAGTTTGCCAATGTTGTCAGATTGGGCGGTTTTGAATTTGATCGTGCGGGTAAAAAATGGCGTTGGCGAGTTGACAAAATTTTTATTATGCAATTTATTTAACAAAATATAACTGTGTGCTCCTACTCCATTCAGTCAGTAGTAACTAGTGATTAGCGCAAACCGCATGAGCCCACCCGAAAGGGAGGTGAAGGAAAGTTGTATCAAAATCTGACTCCCCAGACAAATCTGACTTCCCTTCGCATGCACGCGCATCACGCAGCGCCTGCAGTTAAACTCACAGCAGTTTACTATGACACTCTTATTGATCACTTTTTTCTGCAATTGACAACAAGAACAAACACAGAAGTGTTGTCTGATTGACAAGCAGCACTTAATTATGTTCAAAAGAATTTAAAATGCCAAATGGGATGAATTTATACCCCATTTTGAA
Organism: Danio aesculapii; assembly: GCF_903798145.1. Taxonomy (NCBI): domain Eukaryota; kingdom Metazoa; phylum Chordata; class Actinopteri; order Cypriniformes; family Danionidae; genus Danio; species Danio aesculapii. Next base: position 13,167,112 of record NC_079458.1, read on the forward strand.
AGTAAAACTCTGATAGGTAGTGTAATCTATACAACAATAATTGAAATGTGTGGGTGAGAGGGGGCAGTGATTCAATGTGATCCGGATATGTTGTGCTTCTGTGACTGATGGTGTTGGTTGCTGTATGGTTAAAAATTATGACAGTTAATAATTCATTCATTTTCTTTTTGGCTTAGTCCTTTTATAAATCAGGGCAGGGGTTGAATGAACCGCCAACTTATCCAGCATATGTTTTATGCAGCGGATGCCCTTCCAGCCGCAACCCATCACTGGGAAACATGACAGTTAAAGCAACTAGGTAGACTAAATTTCGTTTTAAATAAATTAAAATTAAATTAAATATGAATCTAATATTTTGGGCTGTTCTTGTGCATTTTTGGACAGCTTTTGGGCTGGAAAAGGTCAGGTATATCTGGCAACACTGAACTTGGCCAGCTGACCAATCATTGTTGGCATTTGGAAGCGAGGGGCTAACCAATCTTAAGCATTGAATTGATTCAAATGAACCAAATATTGATTAAAATGAACATAATAACAATGTTTACTGACCTTAGTTGCATATAAACCTGTTGTAGAGGGGCTCCAACACAATATAATGGTCTTTAAAATACATTAAAAAAGACCAAAAAAGTCATTTTAATGTGTATTAATTAGAAATGTGCAGATGTATTGGCCATTAAGCTGTATTTTCAGCTAATTTGTTTTCTTATAAGTTTAGTTAACTTATGGACATGGTTTAAGTTTAGTGAACTTAAATATTGAAGTTGTCTTAACTCATGCACCCACTCATCCCAAAGGCATTTCCAGCATTACAGATTTCAATGAGTGTGTCAACAGACTGACCAGGCGAAAAAGCTTGAAGAAGTCCAGGTTGGCGTAGAATTTGTCCTCGATGATTTGAAGACGCTGTGGGGTGAGGACACACATGGCGTTGCGGACGGCATACAGGCCCCAGCGGTTGGGGAAAATGAGGAAACGCTCCAGAAGAGTCTGACTGCAGGCGATGTCCTTCAGATGGAGATCAGGGACTCCGTACGCAAACTGACAGAGAGAGTGAAAACCACAATGAAAAGATTAAGAGTTCAGGGAAGTTAATGCCATTGTGCTAGTCTGAGCTGGACTTAAATGTTCAGTAGTAGTAAAACACTTTTGGAAAACACACACACACATTTGTTTTGTATCAGTTTATCTCTTTGGGAAGTTAAATCAGCTATACCCAGAGGCAGCACAATGCTGTGTCATCTTGGAAAGCTTATTGATTTTTACTGTGAATGACGTCATGTTTATGTTCACAGTTTCACTTCTATGGTTAAATTATGGTTAATGTAGCAAAACCATGGTTCATTTTTGGATACCATGATGTATGTGTTAACATGTCAGAGACCCCAACAACCATGATGCTGCAAATAAGACTCCAATGATTATTACATAGCTTGAAGGCCACAATTTGTTTGCTGTTGTTTTTTGGAGGGGGCGGCTAGTTACTTTCTAAAGTAACACAATTATCTGGAGCCACTATTAAATTAGCATTAGCTGGCGAATAGCATATCTTAAGAATGAATACTACTATTTTAGCAAATGTCTAATACTGTCTAAAATTACCCTAAAGGTCTTCCTTTTAAATTGTCCTCAAAGAGTAGTTGTTAACGATATGGAGTCTAAAACAATGATTGAGTTCCACAAGGAAGAATTTTCTCACCCTTATTTTTTTTCTCTTTACACAAATGAACTTAAGATCCAGGATTTAGGTTTTAAGTTATTTAAATATGCAGATGATATGGCACTTGTTGGCCGGTTGGCTAAAACAGGAACAGAAGGAGATACCTTGTATTATAGTTATATAGATACAACAGTTACAACAATTTGGTGTGAGTCAAGATGTTCTGGAGATGGTATACAAGAACTTGGTTGAAAGTGTTGTAAGTTTTAACATGATTGCATGAACTGTTGCCAATAAAGGAAAAGCAAAAACTCTGTCGAGTAGTACAAATTGCCAGTGCAATTGTAGGTAAAGCACAAAGACAACCAAATGAAATTTAAAAAAAAAAAAAATTTAACAGAAAGCACATATCATTATTGAAGATTGTTCCCTACCCTCAAACATAAAATTTCAGCTCTTGCCATCAAAAAGACGTTTGAGGCAACCTCAAGTAAAGAAAAAGGTGTACTGTATCTATCTATCTATCTTTTTTGCCGACTGCTATTAGAATTTTAAATACTGGGTTCTAAGTATGTATAGGGTTTTAGATTGAGTTTTTTAATGTGATACAGTATGTGACGACATTGAATCTATTTGTGTTGCCTGTATTTTTCATGTGATGCGTGTAATGTAAACTCTGATGTTGTTGTGTGGTGAAGCCAAAGATAAATTTCCATTTGTGGACAAGAAAGAAAAAAAAAAGATCAATGCCAAAAGTTATTTGGCATTGATTATAAATTTAACTTCCAGGGGCGGCTAGTTAAGATTACTTACTAAAGTTACACAATTATCTGGACCTACTCTTAAATTAGCATTAGCTGAAAAATATAGCATATCTGAAGAATAAATACTATTTATTTACTATTTAGCAGGAAAATAATCTAGTCTAATCACCTGTATAAACCATGTTATTTGGCATTGATTATAATCACACTTCTATGATTAAATTATGTTGATTGTAGTTAATTTCCAATAGGTAATTTTTGGTTAAATCTTAACAGATGCTAATGCTAGTAGTGTAAAATATATATACTTTTGTAGTAAAACCATTGTTTATTTTCATAAATCTCATCTACAGTATGTTATCTGCCTAATGCTAATGCTAACTGAGCAAAAAACATAAAACATTCAAATGCTGTTTTTTCTTTGGAACCGTTTTTCAACTCGGGATAGGGCACAAGGTGTTGGCAACAAAACTGGAGGAAATCATTAACATCTTAAGACATCCTGAAGCATCTTTAACCCTCAGCTTAGATCACAAAAAAACAACATCAAAAACATAACAAGACAAAACAACACCTGCTGCTTATGAATTTGACATTATGTCACTTGTTGTCCACAAGAAAGTAGACTCTGCACACTTTAAAGGCCTGTGCGCTCATAACCTGCTACGGGCCCAAATTAATAGTCTGAATGGGATTAATATAGGGCTACTCACACAGAGCTCATAGTAGTGGGCCATACTTGCAACACAGGCTCATTCTGAAAATGTACTGCTATACATTTCTGGAGAGCGCCAAATATGTCCCAGGAGGTATGTTTTTTTGCAGTGTTTGTTTTCACGAATCCACTAGAGGCCGCTGTGTACGCTTTTTGAGATTTCAAAATTTTCTCTCGAGTGCCATTCGCACCTTCTGTTCTCACGTAAATCCACCTGAGGCTGCTGTCGACTGACTGACTGAGCGATCGATTGACCCACCTCTTCCCTAAACCCAACCAATAGTGTTTTCAAAAGCACCGACTGACCTGCCTACCCACTTCCCTAAACCCAACCAACAGTTTTAAAAAGCAATACAGAAAAAGAAAAGCCCTCGGCTGATTTTTACCACATTCTCACCCTGTTATTTACTTGTTTATTTCATTTTTTGGCTTCTGTTTTCATCTTACCTGCTTTCTGAAACCATTCTTCGCCGGACTAGAACTCCATCGTCGTGGTCAATCTCTATGCCTCAAGTCCACCGACATACCTCCTACAAGCTACTGGACAAACTTATAACAATGGGAAAGCCGTGCACGTGGAGGTAAACGGTCAGCTGGTGAGTGCGAAAGAAACGGCGTTATATCGCCTCGCAAAGTTTGTTTTAAAGACGAAATGCAGCCATACGGGCTACGTTTTCAGAATGAGCCTATGTTGCATACCAGGGCTAGCCTGCACTGGGCCTGTTGATATTTGTGTGGGCTGGCCATCCCTTACATAAATAAAAAATATTTTGTGATAGCAATATTGTAGTACTAGTAATTTGGTGCATTGACTTTCATTTGTATAACCGCAGTTATACCATGGTAAAATTTGTAATTAGGGACTACCATAGTCATTCAAAGGCAACCACAAATTAAATATGCTTTTTCTAATCTTACCATAGTTTTACCATGGTAATTGTAGTAAAACTGTGGTTATACAAACAGAAGTCAAGGCGAAAAAAACATGTTTACTACAATTTTATCATAAAATTTGTTATTTTTTAAATTTTTGTAAGAGATATATAGAGTTTTTTAGGGGAAAACTTAATTGTTGGCTGCGTTCTGTGTGGAGTTTGCATGTTCTCCCTGTGTTGCAAACTACAGCTAAAAAATAAAAATACTAATAACTTCATGTGTCCAGCTTTCTGTCTTCCCGTCTTCCTCTCTCTCTGTCTCCATGTCATTAACAGCTAAGGACTTATCCGTCCAGGACATTCCTTCTTCCTCTGTTCGCCCCCGCTGACTGACTGGCAGCACCTCTGAGAAAGCCTTCAAAATGCCTCACATTCCTCTCCCTTACATTTCCATATGAAAGTGACCGGGGTCCTGATGTTCCTGCTCATGCTATCACTTCCCCTAGACCTGCTCCACTCACTGACCACAAGATCAAAAGGGAACCGGCCTCGTGCAAACCACCATCAGTGCTTTGTTCTTGGTGCAAAATAAACCCACAAAGAATCTCGGGACTGGGTAACAAGAGACCGAGGTTTGATCAGAGTCCTTCTGCCTCTGGTTGGGGGGTCTGATTACTCGCAGGCCAAATATATACATCACAAAGGGTCCGTAAAGAGAGCTGAGAAACCCAAACACGCAGCCGAACAAACGGGCACTTGAGAACCAGCCAAGATTGCCTCAGTCTCAAACAGAGACATTCAAATCCACCAACAAAGTCTATTTACATGCTGGAGAAAGCAGATGAATTTTTATCCTGGCGTGCGGTGAAGTCAATCTGCTTATCATTCATGCCTTAATTAGATGATCACAAAAAGGGACGCTTCAGGTCAGTGACCTCTGAGATTTTGAGACTTTAAGCTGAACCCGTGGAGGTGATGTGAACACAGCTGAGGACACACAGATATTCTTATACGTATAAAGACTCATTTACTTTCATTAATGCTGTTGAATGCGTGATTCTGATAGGTTGATGAACATTCTAAGCTAAGGCGTGCAATATATCTGCTCGACTGGGAACATGGTATAGCAAAAGATTCGGTTGCCAGTTTACATCCCGAATGAAAGTAAACATGATAGACATGATAATGCCAGGCCACTTTGGTCATGCTTATTCTTATTTTTGTGTCAGAGTCCAGGCACATTTCTTGTAAGTCAAGTGTCTCTTTCTGAGGCTCAGGTTGTGCGTGCTCACTCATCCTGGTGTGTGTGTGTGTTTGTTTTGTATGTGGCGTGCTGTTTCGTTCTCAGCAATTCAGTCAAGTTGGTTTCGTTTTTGGTTTGCACTAGGATCGGAACATGCATGTCACATGTGTGAGTGCAAGGTAAGTGTTTTATTTATTGAGTACTCGTGTCTTGCGTTTTGTCCAACCCAGGACAAAATACATCCCAGGAGCTACGTTTTTTTTGCAGTCCACCAGAGGATGCTGTGTATGCTTTATTGGGATCTTAAATTTCCCTCCCGAGTGCCATTCGCACCTTCTCTTCTTGCATAAATCCACCAGAGGCCGCTGTCGACTGACTGGTTTACTGACTGACCAACCGACCGATTCCCCCACTCTCCCCCTTCCCTAAACCCAACCAATAGTATTTTAAAAAGCACCGATTGACCCATCCACCCATATCCCTAAACCCTATCGCAGTATTTTAAAAAGCAATCCAGAACAAGAAAAGCCCTTGTCTGAATTTTACCACGTTTTCAGGTTTTGCCACATTCTCACCCTGTTGTTTACTTGTTTATTTAATTTTTGGCTTCTGTTTTTGTCTTACATGCTTTCTGCTGCCATTCTTCATTGGACTCAAACCCCATCGTCAATGGTCAGCTCCTCTCTGTGTCTCAAGTCCGCCGACATATGTGACAAGCTACTGGACAAACTGGTAACAGCGGGAAAGCCGTCCATATGAAGGTAAACAGTCAGCTGGTAAGCGCAAAAAGGAACGGCGTCATACCGCCTCCGTAGCATTCGTAGCATTTTTTTTTAAAATAAGTAATTAAAACTCAATAAAACCACATTTTTGAAAGTTTGGATGAAAATGGACCAGTTACAGTAACACTTTAGCTTAACTAGTAGCTCATTAACTGCCTATTATTAAGATATTGACTGTTTATAAAGTACGTATTCTACATTATCTTATTCTACATCCCTAATCCTATACAGAAACCCCAATTTTATCAAAACAATTATTAATAAGCAGCAAATTTGGTGCTTACTCTCTGGCTCACTCAATTCCTTTTATAAGACTTGGGATTCCTTTCTGGACTATATCAAGGCCTGCCTTTTACACCTATTGCGGCAACCTGTAAATATTATTATTATTTAATTAATAAATTTTTTTTCATCTGTATGCAGTTATTCTCTGATGTTATGTACTTAATGTATCTAATATACTTCGTTTGGTATTTATGTAAATATAATTTATTTGTTGTTGTTGTTGTTAATTAAGTTAATAAATGGGGCTAGGGGATGGGAATAACAATATATAACTGTTTACCTCTCTCAATATTCAATTTTTGTCATTTAAAAGCAGCCAATTAGGAGTTTATAGGCTAACACTTTATTTTGATGGTTCATTTGAGTATTAGTAGACTGCTTAATGTGTTGATACTGCTCCTTCAACAGACATTTAACTGACTATAATGAACTTTGCAGGTACACATAAATTTACACTAACCCTAACCCCAACCCTAATGATCTACTTATAATCTAATGAGAATTAGTTGACATGTAGATGCAATGTAACTTAAATTCAACAAACAGACCATCAAAATAAAGTGTGACTGTTTATATAGACAAAAGTCATAGCTGATGGTTTATTAATAGTGAGAACCTGTACCTTCTAATAAAGTGTGACCAAATTTGCCAAACTTATTTTGACATGACAAAATACCTTTAAAACATGTCAAATTGACTCAACGTCTGAATTATTAAAACAGTTTACCTGCTCTGGTCGAATCTGTGAGTTGACCAGCTGTTGAACCACAGATTCAGTGAGAGGAACATCTCTAAGCAGGAATGCTGTGAGAGTTTCGTCATCCTTTAAAATGTCCTCCACTTTTATGCCTCGACCTGCATAAGAAGTGAATAAAAATGCGTGAACAGGATGCCGGAGTGAATAATTTCAACAGGCTGGAAGAATGCGACACTTCAACACTTAAAAGATGCTCAGCTGGAAGGACTTCAGGAACATGACAATCATTCAGATGAGACCAACAGACAGACAACAGCTCTGGTATGCCAGACATCCCCATCCTGCTGAAATACGGCCAAGATATCAGTCTGTCTATGCTTATTTTTGAAAGAAAGTGAGAAGATGGAGAAAATAGATTGTGGTTTAAATCAGAGCCAGGACTCTAGAGGATTCAGGGACCATTTGACATGACAAAAATAATTTTTTTGCTTTATTTATTTAAATCAATGGACACAGAGGTATTTGTTCTTTGAATGCCACATGCTGCACGTAGGACTAAGCTTAAGACACGTTTTTCTGCCAGGAACCAAATCTTCAGTCACTCCTGCCATCACCATAATGCCTTGGACAATCCTACTAAAGCCTAAATAATTCTTTGGTATGCATGAGCAACTCGCTGTTGTGTTGCAAACACTGGCGTTGTGGTTTTTGCTCTACTTAGTTTGTCTACAAAGTGTCAACACAGAACAGGACTGTTGTTTCCAACCCAGGCTTATTCTGAAAATGTACCCCTATATACATTTCTGGAGAGCGCCAACTACATCCCAGGACCTATGTTTTTTTGGTGTTTTTTGTTTTCACGAATCCACCAGAGGCCTTATGTGTATGCTTTTTGAGATCTCATGTTTCTCTCGCATGTGCCATTCACGCCCGCTCTTCTCGCGTAAATCCACCAGAGGCCACTGTTGACTGACTGACTGACTAAATGACTAACTGACTGACTGACTGATGGACTGACCACCCTCCTCCTTCCCTAAACCCAACCAATATTCTTTTTTTTCAGCTTAGTCCCTTTATGAACCTGGGGTCGCCACAGTGGAATGAACCGGCAACTTATCCAGCATATGTTTTACACAGCGGATGCCCTCCCAGCCGCAGCCCATCATTGGGAAACATCCACACACATTCATTCACACACATACAAAATGGACAATTTAGCTTACCCAATTCACCTGTACCACATGTTTTGGACTGTGGGGGAAACCGGAGCACCCCGAGGAAACCCACGCGAACACAGGGAGAACATGCAAACTCCATACAGAAACACCAACTGACCCAGCCGAGGCTCAAACCAGTGACCTTCTTGCTGTGAGGTGAATGTGCTACCCACTGTGCCACCACGTCGCCACCCAACCAGTAGTGTTTTTAAAAGCACCGACTGACGGGCCCACCCACTTCCCTAAACCCAACTGACAGTTTCAAAAGATATCCAGAAAAAAAACCCTTGCCTGTTTTTTACCACGTTTTCAGATTTTACCACATTCTCACCCTGTTATTTACTAGTTTTTTTTTTTTGGCTTCTGTTTTAGCCTTACCCACTTTCTGGAACAGTTCTTTGCCAGACTTGAACTCTGTCCTCGTGGTTGACTTACCTCTGCATCTCAAGTCTACCGACGTACATAGTGAGCTACTTTTCGCTTTAATTTGCGAAAAGGAACGGTATCATACCACCTCATAGCTTCGCTTTAACTTGCGAAAAGGAACGGCATCATAACGCCCTAAAGCGTTCGCTTTAATTTGCGAAAAGAAACGGCATCATAACGCCCCATAGTGTTCGCTTTAATTTGCAAAAAGGAGCGGCGTCATACCACCCCATAGCGTTTGTTCATACATACTTCTGACTATATAATCCTTGATCTGTAGAAATGTATATAGGGCTACGTTTTCAGAATGAGCCTTTGTTGGTTGTTTCACAGTCAGAAAAGAGAGGGTGGAGATGGTACAAGTTTATTCATTCATTTTCCTTCGGCTTAGTCCCTTAATTACCAGGGGTCGCCACAGCGGAATGAACCGCCAACTATTCCAGCATTTGTTTTTACGCAGTGGATGCCCATCCAGCTGCAATCCAGTACTGGGAAACACTTATACACTCTCACATTCACACATACTCATGCACTACAGCCAATTTTGTTCATCCAATTCCCCTATAGCGCATGTATTTGGACTGTGGGGGGAAACCGGAGCACCTTAAGGAAACCCACGTGAACACAGGGAGAACATGCAAACTCCACACAGAAGTGCCAACTATCCCAGCTGGGACTTGAATCAGCGACCTTCTTGCTGTGGTCAATAGTGCTAACCACTGAGCCACCATGCCACTCGATGGTACAATTATTCTAAACAATTAAGAAGAGATTTGGTTTTGGAGAGAAAAAGCTCAGATGGTGGACCAGGATGAATATTTTTTTGCACATATTTGGAGCATCTGTGTTCATATGCATTATTTACTTTGAATGGCTTTCATTCGAGTGAGTGTGTAATATACTTTGGGCTTATTTGCATGTTAAAATGCAAGGAATTATTGACTACTGACAATTGAATGACTAGAAAATAATGCACTGAGGTGGTTCACACAGTGGTTGTTGCAGCTCAGGTGTGCATTATTTTCTAATAAATTTAGGATCAAGTAAATTATACAGTTTATACTATGGTTACTACAACATTGTTCAGATGTTGTTCTTCAGTTAAATGTTTAGTCCTAAAACAGCTCCTCTGTGTAGGACTAGTTTCTTACACATCACATCCAAAGCTTTTTGTCTTGTTTGTTTTCAGAAATAACTGAAATCAGTCAGCGTATCAATATGGACAAAACCTGCTTGGAAATACTGTGCCTTTATATGAAAACTATTGCATGCCTTAGAATTTTCATCAACCAATCAAGCAGTCAGCACCCCAGCATCCTTATTATCTGTCTAATCTTTGTCTCTCCAAAACAGTAAAAATCTCTCTTCTTGTTTAAAATACTTGCTCCATCTTCATCATCTCTTTTCTGCTTGGAAAACAACAAACCTGTTCGGTAGAGGTTTTGGACCGAAGCCAAACAGACCTGCACGGACCCTACCAGGAGCTGTTATGTTATTTGAAAATGAGACCCGGAGACACAGGTCTGACTGCACCCTGATTATATCACTGTTTACATTATACGTACATTATCAAGGCAATGACTGATGCATTAGTATTACATTCAAGTTCAATTATCTGACCACTGCTGAAACCAAGCTCTGCTTTTTGTGGTAATGTGTGCGCATGAGTGTTTTAACCACCTTATTTCCTGCTTACATCCCATCCTAATTTTACAAGCTGCAAGTTACAAAAACACATACAAAGTGCAACCGACTGATCACTGGTGGATGGGATTCTCTCTGAGCCTAATTGACTCAGGTATTACGAACAGACCTGTTTTTATTATGTAATAAATTGGAACCTGACCTAGACCCAACTGACCTGCACTGGTCCTGGGTCCTCAGGTTCACTGTGAAGACCTCGACTGTTCAGTGTGGACTCTTTGTGGACAAAGTAAGTAGTGCAAAAACACCAATAGGTTGTTGATGCAAACTAAAGCATATTATGGGCCTTAGTAGGATTATCCAAGGCATTATGGTTATAGTAGGAATAACTGAACAATTCCTGGTTCCTGGCAGCAGATGGATGCACACATTTGCCAAGCTTGTGGTGAACACCACAGCAGTTTTCAACCTGGTTGTCAAAGCAACATTTTGGTACCAAACTGCTGATTTGGAGGAGGTATGTAAGGGTTTTGGGTACCATGAGGCAAAGTATACAAGGGTGGGCCATTTATATAGACACACCTTAATAAACTTATTGGGAATTTCACAAGAAAAAAACAATGATATGCTTGGTTTTATTCATTCATTCATTTTCTTATCGGCTTAGTCCCTTTATTAATCCGGGGTCGCCACAGCGGAATGAACCGCCAACTTATGCAGCATATGTTTTACGCAGCTGATGCTCTTCCAGCTGCAACCCATCTCTGGGAAACATCCATACACACTCATTCACTAAGGACAATTTAGCCAACCCAATTCACCTATACTGCATGTCTTTGGACTGTGGGGGAACCCGGAGCACCCGGAGGAAACCCACGTGAACGCAGGGAGAACATGCAAACTCCACACAGAAACACCAACTGACCCAGCCGAGGCTCAAACCAGTGACCTTCTTGGTGTGAGGCAACAGCACTACCTACTGCGCCACTGTCACCCTGCTTGGTTTTAATGTAACTTTGTTCTTTCATAAGTTATTTACAAGCGCCCTCACATATACTAATGTGCCACAAACAGGACGTTAATATCACCAACCATTCCCATTTTATTAAGGTGTACCCATATAAATGGCCCACCCTGTACTTTGGATTGGAGTTAAGGCAGATTTATATCAAGTGCACACATATGCTCCGGCGCCGCCTTCACGTGGTTCCATAGCCCTCGCTGTGGCTGACGCTGACGCGCATCTGTCAAAAAATGTAACTACACGTTGCAATGGCACGTAGCGCAAGCTCTGTGATTGGTCAGCTTGGCAGCGCTGACAAGTTTGGGCGAAACTGAGAGCTGCGCGAACCCGTTGAAACGAGTTCCTACAAGTGTCGAGTCCCATGAAGGAGATCCATATGGAAACTTTTGTTTTGTGTTTACTTTATAATTGAAGTTGTTGCATGTCCGCCAGTTCCCACCTCAAAATGAGCAAGTTTGAGCCACTTGTACATTAAGGTAGCGTTCAGCAAAAACAAAATATTAGCGAAGAAACTCGACACAGAGGAACATAAAAACCTCACTGCCAGCTAGCATTTCACAAGTGTTATTGCAGAGCAACAAAAACAGAGCACAGAAGTATAAATGCACGGCAACAATGGCGCCGTGGGTCATGCCGATCACTCGAAGCAGAAGTATAAACCAGGCTTTAGGGTGAGCTCCACAGCTGACTTCTACGCAACAACCTTCAAAGCGGCCATACCTGGTGCCATTTGGGACAGGGCAGAGATATACTTTGAGCTTAAATCTAAGAAACCGTAGGGTGTCCCATTCATCACTTCCGAAAGGTAATCACAAGGTACCCGTTAGCTCCATGCTATATGATCTCATTGCACACCTAATCAGAGTCAAATTGGCATGCATACTCAGAGGAACACTGTGAAGGTTTGGAGAACTATTTGGGACGGACTAAATTATTATTTGGGCTTAAGTCCACAAGACTATAGTGTGTCCTACTCCTTAGCAATCCCCCTTTTGCAGCCACTATATATTTTTCTATACATCTTACTGAATCGAGCAAGCTTCTATTCAATAGTCAAATTAACAATAACAACATCACAAAAATATGGACTTGAGCAAAAAGGCAGGGGTAACCAACCCTGTTCCTGGAGGTCTACCTTTCTGCAAATTTCAGTAGCAACCCATATTAAACAGAGCTATATGTAATTATTAGTGCTGTTCAGGCCTTAATTAATTGGTTACAGTGTGTTAAATCAGGATTGGAGCTGAACTCTGCAGTAAGGTAGATCTCCAGTAATTGCCTTGACATTTGGTACAGGGCTGCAAGTTACCTTAGTCCACAAGTCTGTATGGTCTTACATTCAGCATTTTAGCTTTGAGAATGTTCCTCAGGGGTTTTCTCTTTGTGGTCACGACGCACTCTTAATGTGAACTTCTGCGCCGAAATAATCTCCACAGCCAACATCTATGCAACAGTCAAACTAAGGTTATGTCAAGATTGTATGCATTTGGGTGGCATGTTGAAGTATACTTTGGGCTTTTTTCCAAAATCCGGAGGACAATCCGTCACATTTTCACTGATGGCCGCAGACGTTTGTTTTTCCAGCAAGGACAGACTCATTAGAACTGTCAGGGTAAGAATGTTGAACTCAAAACCCAGACGACTTCTATTTGTGTGCCCTGTGAAGAGGTAAACAAATGGAAGTGCTTTCTCTAAAAATAATAGTATGGAAGGAGCGTAAGCTTCTTAGCATTCTCCATGAAAGGACCTCTTCAAGGCAGATTGAGTACGTAATCTGAGAGAGTGGTGTAAACAGTGAAAGAACGGCTGGGAAACCGAGGTGATGTGAGATTTGCTGACCTGCAATTGCTTCAGGATTGGTCCGAAGAGTATCCATAAAGCTGCTCATAGCCATAAGTTCCTGCCATAACCGTCCCAACTGCAGAAACTCAGTATCTTCAAACAGCAGCTCCTGTGCGTCTGACCAAAAACGAGCCAATCTGAGAAAGAGAAATGCATTGATAAGAGCAATGGAGGACTAGTTTCTTTGCATAGTTTGCACATGGAAGTCAAATCACATTGAGTTGTTGTAGTTGGACACCAGGCCTGGAGATTCTCCACGAGTCGTGTGCTGGAAACACGGGTTGTTAGCATTGCAGAAGATCCCCTGGATCCATGGTAGGATGCCAGATGAGGGCATGGCTTTGTTTGGAAAATGACCTGAGGAAAAGTAAATTGGTGAATATTGCCAAGAAAGGAACATATTAAGTAGACAAATGTAGACAAACTGTAGTATCTATGTTTCCATCAAAAATTGCACAAATTTCTATTCCTTCTGTTTGAGATTCCCACTTCATGGGAAATATGCGCAAAATATTAATAACAATACTGGAAATTGTTGCAACCGTAGAAGCCTGATGTGGCTCTTTTTGCAAATATAATAAATTGCTTGCAGTCAGATATGAATACAAAATCGAACAAAAGCTGCTACCAAGTATTTTTATCTAATAAAAATGTTTCTGAGCATATATTCTACAATTTTATGCGTAAGTTCATTCATTCATTTTCATTCACTTTTCTGGGGCCGGGTCGCGAGGGCAGCAGTCTTAGGAGAGAACCCCAGACTTCCCTCTCCCCAGACACATTCTCCAGCTCCTCCGGGGGTATCCCGAGGCGTTCCCAGTCCAGCCGAGACAAAGTCCCTCCAGCGTGTCCTGGGTCTTCCCTAAGGCCTGCTCCTTGTGGGACATGCCTGGAACACCTCCGTAGGTAGGCGTCCAGGAGACATCGAAACAGATACCCAAGCCTCAGCTGACTTCTCTTGTTGTGGAGGAGCAGCGGCTTTACTCCGAGCTCCTCCCAAGTGACAAAGCTCCTCACCCTATTTATAAAGGTGCGTCCTGCCACCCTGGGATGGAAACTCATTTCAGCCGCTTGATTGCGAGATCTTGACCTTTCGGTCATGACCTAAAGCTCATGTCCAGGGGCGTCGCTAGACCCAATTCACTGGGGCACGTGCCCCAGTGAAAATCTCCAGTGCCCCAGTAAATGCATTGAGATATGATTTACTTCATATGCAAGTGTATTTATTAAGAGAGGTAATTCCTAAATAAAGACGTTATTCTCTATGTGCAACTTAACCAACGCTGGTGAAAGCAATGTGTTTAATCAAAAAGCAAACTGACGCATCTCCGCGTGTGCGCAAAGAACACGCGCGCCTCGCGCACGCGCTGCTCGCGCTTCTGAGAATCCCGGTAGTTAACATGCGCGCCAAAAAAGCAGGCTGCTTGTTACGCGCCGCTCATGCGTTGTAAAACCAGCGTAACAGCCATTTTTGTCTTGCAAGTGGACAAAACTAAAGTTTAAACAATATGACGGTGATCTTACTAAGCATGCCTCCTGATAGGGAAGCATGCCTCCTGATAGCAAAAATAGGGATGAGGAGTCAGGAGGTAAGACTTAACAAACCTAATTATCTGCCATGTGTCAAGTCTACAACAGATAATCCTATAACACATCTTTTTTATGTATTGAATTGTCTATAGAATTTCATTCAAATTAAATTTATATTTATGCAAAAGTAATTTCTTAAATGATCTTAGCATATCACTCCAGTTGTCTTAACATTGTTTTCCAGTTACATTTAAGATTATTTTGAAGAATAATTGTATAATAATAAGAATACTTTTATTTATAATAAATATAATATACATAAAAGTATTCTTATTATTATACAGTTATTCTTCAAATAATAGTGTGTATATATATATATATATATATATATATATATATATATATATATATATATATATATATATAGAGTGTATATATTTTTGGGGGGGGGGGGGGGGGGGGGGTACGTGCCCCAGTAGAGCTTTATGTCTAGCAACGCCCCTGCTCATGTCCATAGCTGAGAGTAGGAACGTAGATTGACCGGTAAATCAAGAGCTTTGCCTTTCGGCTCAGCTCCTCCTTTACCACAACAAACCAGTACATCGACTGCATTACTCCTGCCGCTGCACCGATCCACCGGTCAATCTCACGTTCCATCTTTCCCTCACTTATGAACAAAACCCCAAGATACTTGAACTCCTCCACCTGGGGTAAGGACTTTCCTCCAACCTGGGAATGGCAAACCTACTTATATGGAGATGGCAAACCACAGTGTATGTTGCAATTTCTATGAAATGTTTATTTTTATGCTACAGTATATCCCAAAATGCACAGAAAACATAGCTAGTGAGACCTGTTACTTTTTTAATGTGGCTGGAATTGTTTTAAATTGAGTAAAATATAGAGTTTTAAACAAATATTCTTGAAAAATGTATTGTGTATGTCTCTGTATGTAAAACTGTATACAATTTAATTTCCTTACATGATGTTAAATCTATAAGGCTATCAAAAAGAAATTTATACGGTGGCCGAGATAGCTTAACACACTGCAATTTAAGAAAGCACATGCAATTACAAAAAACACCAGCAAATAAAGAAACAATCTTCATCAATTTGACAGCACAAGTGTTGCAAATTGGTCACAACACAAACAAGTGAAGAAACGCACTGCAAATTGGTCACAACACTTGCAAACATCCACGTAACATGACGGAAATGTTTTTAGGGGACCCATACTGAGATATGGAGGTGTTATGGACGTCATTTATTTTAATATCCTGATTGCACAACATAATAACACATCCATATCTCAGCAAGGTCAGTCATGTTTTTGGGTCCCCTTGAAACATTTCTGTTGTGTTACGTGGATATTTGCAAGTGTTGTGACCAATTTGCTGCACGTTTCTTCAGTTGTTTGTGTTGTGACCAATTTGCTGCACGTTTCTTCAGTTGTTTGTGTTGTGACCAATTTGCTGCGTGTTTCTTCACTTGTTTGTGTTGTGATTTGCAACACTTGTGCTATCTAATTGATGAAGATCGTTTCTTTATTTGCTGGTGTTTTTTGTAATTGCATGTGCTTTCTTAAATTGCAGCGCGTTAAGCTCTCTCGGCCACTGTACATTTAACATAAAGGGATGATTCACCCAAAAATGAAAATTCTTTCATCATTTACTCTCCCTTAACATGTTTTAAACCTTTATGAGTTAAACCTTTCTCCTATAGTTTTGGTTTTCTCTACTATGGAAGTCAATTGTTACATGTTTTCAGATTTCATCAAAATATCTTCTTTAGTGTTCAGCAGATTAAAAGAAATCAATGGAGGTTATTGGAACCACTCAAAGGTGAATAAATAGTGAGTCAAATTTCATTTTTGGGGTGAACTATCCCTTTAATTTAACTGTCTAGTCATCAAAATAGGAATATTAAAAAAGTATAAATACTAATATCCTAATCAGCATCCATACATTCATGTTGTCTGTAAAGGGGGTTTGCTTTTCTCAGCCAAACCAGTCCAATGAATAGCACCACAGGCCACATAATCTCCATAAAGAGCCGCGTCTGAGTGAAAATGCAGAGAAATCCATTAGAAAGACTCAAAAATAAGTTTTTAGTGACACACATATAATCAAACTTTAAATCATATTCAATGTAAAACATGGCAGGATTTTCCTTTAGTAGGTAAAAAGTTATTTTGTGTAAAGTGAATGAACATTTCACCTTCTGCCTCTTGCGGATGGTCCAATTTTTCCAGAGGAGCAGCTGCACCTGGCTGTTGGTCCCCATGACTGCTGCTCTTTACCCCTAAAGGGGTCACACACAGGACCTACCTGGACAAAAGCAGCAGAAAAGTCCTCATGCTCATTCTTGCCTCCACCAAACATGTCAAGATGGTTATATGTGCTAAATGTAACAAATGCATGAATCTGTGGTCTAATCCCACTACAGGAATTCTCATTCATTGGTTTAGAAGAATTGCACTTTAAAATATATTTTTATTTTTTTACTGTATGAGCCAAGACAACAAAATTATGTCTTCAATTCGTCATAATAATAATTATAGTATAATTTTTATTTCAATACTTCTTTTATATTATTCCTCAGATTTCCCACCACAGAATAAGTGCTCAATAATTCTGAAAATGATTATTATTTTTGCCAATTATTATTTTATTTCAGTTAGTTTCGCATTGACTGTTGTTAGTTAGTCTTGTTAGTTATTTTTAATGTATTTAAAGTATTTGTTTCAGTTCTGTTTTCGATTTTAGTCTTAATTTTAGTTTTCATTTAGAAAAATAACCTTGATACAGTACAAACCATAGACACTCTCGTCATAAGACCAATTATGAGACATAATGAGACAAGAAATGAATTGTGTATGCTGTCAATATAGTTCAGCATATAACAGACAAGCGCAGCGCTGTTACGTAACAGGCCCGAATGCTCCTTTACGTAACACCCGATCACCGTTCATTCGGAAACGACTAAAATACACACGTAAAAATTATTACAGTGGCAGGACTCACCTCAGAAAAAGAAGGCTCTTTTGTGCTTGCTTCTGCTGAAGCTCATGGCCGTGTTTGGTCGACCGACTGCAGGGTTGCTGCAGACGCAAAGCAGGTTTGTAATCAGATTGATTTAAGCTCCTTTCACGAGTGTGAGAGCGGCTACTCCACGCTTCACTGAATCTGTGACCTAACAACCAATAACTGGCGAATATCAACTCTTCACTCTCTGTGCTGAAGATGAACATCTAGTGAAGGTTGAGAGGAGTTGTCAAAGTAAACCCAGAAATTTATTCGTTATTATTTTTTCCAATTCTGACTATTCAGAATTCGAGGTTATAAGTTAGGTCACAGTTGCTCAACATTGTAAGATGTTCACTTAACTGGCTAATTTAAGTAAACCCCCCCGCCCCCCCCCCCCCCCCCCCCCCCCCCCCCCAAAAAAAAAAAAAAAAAACCTGTTGGGAGTTGCTTTGTTCTGTTGAACACAACCGAAGTTATACTGAATAGCCTCTTGTTGGAAAACAGCAGCCATTAGGGTTGTTGCTAGATCGGATACGTTTGCGGTCGGAGGTTAACGAGACTAATTTGTATTATTTATTAAATTTCCGTTTTATTGTATTTTATTAACGTCTACCCCCAACCCCAACCATCACAGTAAGATAAAAACAGTAGTTACCGATTGTTATTTATGTTGTCTATTAAATTACCCAATAAATTGTATTTTTTAAAGCCTACCCCAACCCCAACCCTAAACCCAACCGTCACAGTACTGTAAAAATATAGATTATTGTTATACAGTGTCATTAAAAAATGCTGCTACATTAATGTGCATATCGCATATCCGGCCGGCCACGTATCTGATCTAGACTTTACCAGCCATTATAGCTTTTCATCATCACTTGTTAATTCACATTTTTAAGTAGGAAACCACAAAAAAAATCTAATTAGCTAAAAAAATTGGTTGTTTTGGACTTTTTTGGACAAAAAGTTTCATGTGAATAAAGGGAGATGACCAATCACCTTCCATTATGCTTGCCTTTTTTACTGTTGGCTACTAGACACAGATGCAGCTACAGTCAGCCTCTCTAACAACTTGACGCAAACATATCTAATCATGTAAATGGCGAAAAATAATTATTTGTTGGGTGAATAATCCCTTTAAGTATTAAATAATCCCTGTAAGTTACATTACATTTTTCAGTTGTGAAAAACACCCCCTCAAATTTGAGGTGAATAGTCCTAATTGAGAGACTTAGGGTAAGCAGAAGGACTTTTCATTTTTCAGTAACCTGGGTCAAGCGCTTCCTGGGTATAAAACACTGACAAGATGCACTAGTAATATCAGGATCAATTTATCATATTAAATGAGAGAAAAAACAAGCAATGATGGTCATAACTTTGCCATTCCAAAACAGGGGCTTCAAGAACACACTTGTATGCATACACTGAGGGTAGTACAATACGATAGGTAGATCAAAACCATTTCAAGTAAAAACACAGAATCAAGTATGACGTCAGCTGTGGTTTTAATAAGTTACAAGTGTGTATTTTCACATGTACCTGTTTTTACACTTAAGGGAAGGTAAGACATTTCGAAAATGCTGCTAAAAGACTAGCATCACATCTGATACATGGGTGCCATTTACAAGAAACCCTGAATAAACTAGTCTTAAATGTGGTTTAGACCAGCTGATTTGAGTCAGTGGATTGTAAATGAAGGCACTTGCTTTGGTTTGACTTGCTTGTTTTGGGGTATAATGACATTTTAGTTGACATGAAACATAAAAAAGAAATAAGAAAACAAACTTTGGGCAAACTGTTACAATATTATATGAACACTTAATACAGAATGTGGGCCAAATTGCATGTCTGAAAGCTTTCTATTATATTACAAAACCTATAAACAGTAATTACTATTAACAGTATTGGTATAAAAGAAAAAATACCTTAGCACACTTTAACAAAACAAGTGTATAACATTCAGATTACATCCATCTGTTGTTCTTGAATAACACAATTAACACTGCGCGTAGTTTGACAATTCAGTAGCGACAAACATGTGGTTCCAAAGTCTAATAAGTGCATTTTTATGATTATAATAAAGTGACGATACTCAACTGTAACAGCTTGGTCGATTTGGTTTTGGTGTAAAACATAAAAATACAGAAAATATATATATATATATTTATATATTTTAAACAATATAAAAATCTATATACAGTGTAAATGAAATTGCACAGTGACGTTCTGGTGTTATAATGAGAAAAAAAATGGATTGTTTTGTCCTTGGTGCATAAATGATGCGATAAAAGTTTAAAACAAGAAAATATTAAGTGCATACTGGGTAAAAACTGTTGTCCAAGGGGTTTGTTTGATTATTTCAATCAGCAGATGTGGAATATATTAATATATAGTTATATAACACGTCCTTGGATCTCTTCACAGTTATGGAAACAAATTTCCATGTATACAAAATGGGGCTGTCACAAAAATTTATGCGATCAAGTAGTTCGCCCATCGCCAACTGCTCCAAAATTATCCATAATTGTTTAGATCTCAAACAAAATGAGCCTCGCGGTGCTCAAGATCCTGCATGCGCCGTGATCGGAGTCTCTGGTACACAGGTTTGGTCTCATTTTGTCCGAGTTCCTCCGGACTGGAGCTTGGCGATTGGGGGTGTGGACTTATATCATGGGCGTCCACTGATGTTTCTTGGTCTAATTCTGGCTCAGGTTCATCAACCGAGACTTCCACACCAAACTCTTCTTCCTCATCATCGTCGTCTTCATCATCATCGTCCTCTTCTTCTTCAGTACTGTTTGCGGTTGCTCTAACAGACTTGAGTTCAACCTCAGTTAACGATTTGCTTTTGCCTCCTGGAGGTTTGTAGAACGTTCCAGGTGGAGGTTGGAGAGTTCTTGGAGGCCTGAAGGCTGTAGGAACTGGACAAAACTCGCTAATGTTTCCTTCCCTACGTAAAGTCCGTCCAGGCCTCACAGCGATGGTGTAGGGTCTGTTAGCAAGAACAGTGCTAGGGCTTTTGCTGTGTTCTGAGAAAGATGATGACGTGAGTGATGAAGTGTGAACATTGGTGTCATTGGACCCAGAATCTACAGGACAGGTTTTCGGAGTGATGTCATGATGCTTGTATTGCTTGTCCCAAGTCCGCCGTAGAGTTTGTGTGTCGATGTATGATTTCCTGTAATGGTTTCCCGCTCTGGACTTGGGCTTCTCCTCTTCGGACACTTCCTCGATGACGGGATCTCGACTGTGGGTTTCTTCCTGCTCTACGGAGTTCTTCACATTACATTCGTCCACCTTGGAGAGGTTGAGAAGGCGTTCGGCCGGCATGCTGATTGGTCGAGAGACAAGCTTGGGTCTTGGAGGTCGTAGCTGGACTCTGGTCACATGGTTACGGCGAGTGAGACCAGGCGAGTTTCGCATTTCAGGAACACTTGATGAGAGGAGCTTGTTCATGTCTGCCTTATCGCCAACTGCAAAGAGTGAGAGAAGTTAAAGCTTTTGTTTTTCACACTATGTGACTGTGGTTGTTTTTTAACTGGGTAAAATAATACTGACCTGCAGCGAAGTCTTTGTCTGATCGTATCTTTCCCTCTTTCACCTCATCCATCAGATGCATAGAAGGTATTACGGAGGAATGCCTTTTATACATCTTAGCTTTTGACTGTTGCTGCTTTTTGAAAACAAAAACAAAAATGCAAATAAGTTAAGATAAATAATATTTTTGTTAGATAAGTGTTCAATGTGGGATTTGTGCAGTATTTGAAGTTCTTTCAGCTGGAAAAAACAGCTTGTGAACTTGGCTTTGATGAGCTGAGAAGGAAAAGACATCTTGAACAAGAAAACCCAACTGGTCAAAACTGGTCTAACCAGTGGTCTAACTAGCACAAGGGTGCCCAAACTTGGTGCAGAGTTTTGTTCCAACCCCAATTAGACAATTGAACCACCTAATCAAGCTCTTTCTAGGTATACTAGAAACTTCGAGAAAAGTGTGTTGAAAGAAGTTGGAGCTGAACTATGCAGGCATAGTTTGGGCACCCCTCAAATAGCATAATCAAGATCCTCAAAGCTAGGTCCCCCAGCTGGCAGTTTAGCAAAAAACTATAGGTGGAATTGGTTTTTTAATCTTGTGGACCATCTTGGACTTAAACATCCCAACAGTTACTGCTCAATAGTTTCTAACCAGTTCAAACTAGTCTTTTCAAGATGCTCAAAACCAGGTCTATCAACTTATAAAAGTTGGGTTTTCGCGGTCCAAAATGATTTTATCAGTTGTAACCAGCAAATGGTAGAAACCGTAAATTAGTGTTAGCTAACCCTAATTTACGGTTCAACTAACACTAATTTACAGTAACTACCATTTGCTGGTTACAACTGATAAGACCATTTTGGACCACAAAAACCCAACTTTTATAAGTCAAGTTCGGTCTACACAGTCCTAGCTTTATCAACATCAGAACCAGTCTCACCCACAGGAAGTCAAGTTAAAACCCATTGATAGACTTGATTTTGTTCTGAGAAGCTAGAAAACACTGGTAGATCATCTTGGATCACAAAAACCCAATTGTCACTAGTCAAAAGTGGTCTAACTAGTGGTCTCAGCAGACCTAATTAGTTTAATCAAGATGCTCAAAACCAGCTCCATAAACAGTCAATGCAGCTAAAACCAACTGGTGTATCTCTTTTGATCAGGCAAGCTGGATAGAACTCGCAGATCATCTTGGACCACAAAATCCAAAATTGTGTTTATCAAAAGTAGTCTAGAGTTTCATTTAGCTTAGTTAAGTTTGCCAAACAAGGTCCATCAGCTGGTAGTCCTGATAAACATCCATCTTGAACAGGTAATGACAAGATTGGGCCAGTTTGAATCCTATCAGACTACCAGGATTTTGATGTGCTTTCCAACTGTATAGCAACTTCAATTATCATTAAATGCACAATATTTTGAAAATATCAGTCCGCCTCACCTCCTTAATGTCCACCAGGGACTTTGAATGTCGGCTAAGCTGTTGCTCCTTCTCCTGAGGGGTGAAGCGTGATTTGACTGGCAGCGGAGAGCTCTCTGCTACGGGCGAGGAAGGTGGAAGAGGACTCAGAGGAGTGTCGAAGATCATTTCGTAATGGCGGATCAAAAGCTCCACGATCAAGGCCTGATAGGGATAGTCCACCAGAGAGGACAGAGACACCTCGGCATCAGCCTGTCTGGGTTTGATCAACGTGGGACCGAAGATGATGCCCAAATTACTGGAAGTCATTTTATTCTCATCAGCCCTTTCTGACACCCTATTAGAAAGAAAAGTGGTGTTGTTAGCATTGAAATTCTGATTAAAACACACAAATGTTATGGGTTCCAGCTCTGTGAGGGAGTCAAATACCTGTGCAAGTGCTGAATGAGGAACTGCAAGGTCTTATAATGGGCTGGAGGAAGCTGACGCAGCAGGTCTTTAATCTTGAAGAGGACCCGATTGAGCTCCACGCTGATCTGTGGAGTGTCGGAGGTTGTACATCCTCTTGATGCCTCCACTTCATCAACAATGATACTCTGACTCTCTTTAGCCAGTCCGATGAAGTCGTTATAGTATCGGAATAGAATGAGTGGTTCTGGGAGCTGAGGGAAGTTAAAAATAAAAACACATGTAAATATAAATTCTATTCTTAAAAAATAATAATACAAAAGCTTATTAGAATGGCTACACATCAAATCACCTGGCGTAAGTAGAGTTTGAGGACGTTGCTAATATCGTGAGGGTAGAGATCTGAAAGCTCCACCAACTCTTTGCCATTCTCAAAGGCCTGACAAAGCTTCTCCACCCGAGATTTGGCACCATTAACACGATAAATTCCCTTTTAGAGAAAAACAACAACAAAATCATCTTTCAGTCTCACTCCACATCTACATCTCATATCCTCCAGGAAATGCATCAGATAAAGAGAGGAAGTTCACACCTTGATGTTAAGCGCCCTGTTTTCGATCTCCGAGGTGCATTTTTTGATAATGAAGGGGATTCCATCAGGACTGTTCTTAGCCGCCTGAGCAAAGTCGATAGCAAATAAATGCAGTTTTCCCTGGAGCTTCTTATGCCCACACTGGATGGCCAGAGTCTCCAAACACTTCTTATGGCAAGCCAGAGAACACTAAAAAAAACACAAGGATGAAGATTAGATTACATTATTAAATGGTCCAAATTAACTAAAATTATTCCTTATCTTAAAGCGAGACAATACAGACAAAACAAAAACAGGTCAATTTCGATATCCTGGACTTATTTAGCTCTTTATAAAGTGCTTTTTTTTTTTTGAAAGAGTTTCTTTTATTTCATTTGATCAGTTGCATCTGTAAGCTTCAGTTACATATTTTTATTTTTAACTTTTTTTTCTTCAGAGAGCCATGAATCTTCACTTCAACAGCACAAACTTACTTTTACAGTTTTTTTTTTTTTTTTTTTTTTTACTGAGGGATATTCATTCACTCATTTTCTTTTAGCTTAGTCCCTTTATTCGCCATAGTGGAATGAACTGCCAATTTATCCAGCAAATGTTTCATACAGCGGATGCCCTTCCAGCTGCAACCCAGTACTGGGAAATACTGAGGGATATGTTTATATAAAAAATATGTTGATTCCCAAAATCACCCGAGTTAAAGCTTTGGACTCATGTCTTGGATTACCTTCCCTTAAAAAGCCTTGAAAATATGTACAAAAAAAATAATTAAACATGAATTTTAAACCTGACTTCATCCAATTATCAATTTTACATATGGAATTTTTGACTAGTACCAATAAATCAATAACTATTTAGAATTGGAGGGTGATATTCAATAAAATATATAAATATAAATTTTCGTATATTTTCTGCATGATCACAAAAACAAAAGGCAAACTTGTACAGCGAACAACCGTTTTAGTTTAAAAGTTTAAACTGATCTCTTAACTTTATTAATTAACTATCTATATCTGTGTGAAACTTTCTTTTAAACAAATAAAATATATTTTGACCAAAAAAAAAAAACATAAAACAACAAAGTCTGAACATTAACCAAAATCAAAATACTAATAAAAAAAAAAATTGAATGGGTAACTTTTATTATTTATTACAGATATAGCATGACTCTGTAAGACTTTTTAAAACAAAGGCCAACTGTTACATGATTGTTTGGCTGCTTCTTCTGAAAACCAGTGGAAAAATACATAATTTACATAATTCAATTTATTTAAACGACCTAATAGGGGCGGCATGGTGGCTCAGTGGTTAGCACTGTCGCCTCACAGAAAGATCCTGCATGCACCATGATCAGAGTCTCTGGTACACAGGTTTGGTCCCATTTTGTCCAAGTTCCTCCAGGCTGAATCGCTGGTTCGAGTCCTGGCTGGGTCAGTTGGCATTTCTGTGTGCAGTTTGCAGGTTCTCCCAGTGTTCGCGTGGGTTTCACAGTGGAAGAGGGGGGTGGAGGTGTCGCAGGCGCTGCCCTCACTATTCTATCCGCCAAGGTCGCCTCTATGGACGTGCCGGCCCTGGCTATATGTGAATTGAATAAGCTAAATTACCGTGGTGTGTGTGAGTGAATGTGAGATTATTTAGGTTTCCCAGTGCTGGGTTGCAGCTGGAAGGGCATCCGCTTCATAAAACATATGTTGGATAAGTTGGCAGCTTATTCTGCTGTGGCGACCCCTGATTAATAAAGGGACTAAGCCGAAGGAAAATAAATGAATGAATAATTGGCCTAATGTTGTTATTGGGCTGATAATGATAATATTAAAAAAATAAAATTTATTGATTTTGATATGGCCACTGATATATTGTGCATACATACTATAAATGTATCCAAATTAGTGCATATTTTTGTAAATAATGCCTATTTTGCATATGTATAACAAAATAACAAAATGTGTAATACAAAAGTATTAGCAAATCTTAATGTAATCAATCAGCTGAAGAAGTATAGTGATAACTTTTATTTTATGACACTATTCACATACAGTGACTTAGTATAGGTAGCTAAAACTCGCTCATTCAGAGGTGGGAACCGGCAGACGTGCAACAGCTTTAATCATAAGGTAAACTCAAAACAAAAGTTTCCAATTGGGGCTCTCGCCTCAATTACTACTATTCCAGCCTATGTTTTATGCAGCAGATTCCCTTCCACCTGCAACCCAGTACTGTGAAACACCCATACACACTCATTGACACACACTCATACACTATGGCCAATTTAAGTTTATCCAATTCCTTTATACCACATGTCTTTGGACTGTGGGGGAAACGAGAGCACCCAAAGGAAACCCACGCCAACACCGGAGAACATGAAAACTCCACAAAGAAATGGCAACTGACCCAGCTTGGGCTCGAACAAGCGACCTTGCTACTGTGAGGCGACAGTGCTAACCACTGAGCCACCGTGCCGCCCCCAAATAGCATTTGTAAAATACAACTATATAATAAATAATAAAATAATGTTTAGTCAATGATCTCACCTCCTCGCATTCAGCACCATGAAACACCACAAGACTCTCGCACTCCCTGCATTTGGATGGAGCCCTCAGTTTCCTCAGTTTGTGCGTCTGTGCAGCTTTCGACATCTGTGTGTTGCGGAAGGGTCCCGGAGAACTGGCCGCCTCTGTCACCATTTCGCTCAAACCTAAGAGACGACATTCGCCTTCATTTTTTGGACTTTGACAAATGTAACCAGCAGCCTACAACATGCCCGGACTGCATTCTCCACATTGTCTGTGAGTTACAGTAAATAAAGCTGTGTGTGCAATGTCACATAGCATGTTTAGAAGAAGTTTTATTAAGTGGACTAAAAGCTCACCATTATCTGAAGGAGACGGAGGTTCTCTCTCGTCCAGATCATCTGCTGAAGACATGGTGCCTGTGGATGGAGTTCTGGGAAGCCTTCTCTTAAAGTCACCTAGTAAATGGCAGAATGAATGCAAATAAGCAGGTTTTCAATTACAAATGAATACAGTGATGATTATTCTGGCTTTGGGAATGTTTTGAAAGTCGAGCTAATGCTTATCAATGGTGGAATTTATTGATCAAAACATTTTCACTCAGTTAATGCTGCATTGTTGGTTATATTTAAAGGTCCAGTGAAATTAAATGAGATATTTTTAGATTCTACTTTTAGTCTGTTAGTTTTAAGGATATCTATTAGCTAGTGTGCTCCAAAACAGAGACACAACTCGCGTTTAGAAGAAAAAATTTCATGTCACCTCAAACTTCAGTTTCTCATCAAATCTTAACCAATCATATGCTCTTCAGTTTCCGACATGCCCCACCCCCTTCAAGATACTTCACATTAGGTGCATTTGACGTCATGCAGGGCTGTGCAGACCAATCGAAATCTGTCTTAAAACGGTGCATGCCGATTAGAAATTTTGTGACTTAGTAATGCGCCGACGCCACATGACTGTCACCAAAAGTACCACGACAGCGCTCCGCGATCAGTCGGCAGACTCAGCCAATGCAGCATCTGAAGAGCGACGGCAAGAGCTGTGATGACGACACTGATATTACACGATTGGGTGCATTCACTGCATGACAACAACCACGTGTGTTTCGGGTTTATTATTGGACAACTTCCATCTCATTAACTTCCAAACAAACAATTAACTTTTTATGCTATCTCTATCTTGTACAAAGACTACGAAACTTTTTTTTAAATTATTTGTTAAATAATTTGTTTATAAAGACTAAATTATTTGCGTAGATTTATTTTCAACCTTTTTTATACTGACTATTTACTGTATTCAGCTTCATAAACGATTTAAATATATATTTTTAAATTATAAAATAAACTTAAGTATAACTTGTAGAGACTATATTCAGTTTTATTTGTACTTTAACTCTTTTGTTGTTATTTCAATAAATAAATAAAGTGATCTGTCATGATGGCCCTTTTTTAACTTCACCCCTGCCTGTACACGGCTAACCTCATTGATTGCAGCCGTGGTTCATGGGAAACGCACCTATATGCTTTTCATTTGTTGCACTTGAGTTCAACTAGACTGTGTTTTTTAAAGGGGAAGAGCTACTCTATGTTCTGTCCTCTCTTCATTTTTTCAGTTGAGATTACGTCAAACATCGAATTAAAAATGCACATTTCAAAACACTTCATGGGAACTTTAAAGCTTGCTGTCGTATTTAAAGTATTTTTCTTGTGACTGTTTGCATGTAACGTGCTGTAGGAAATATACATTTAAATATTAATATTCTTCTTCTTGGATATATTTCAGTGCAATCAATTGCTTTTCAATATAGGTTTTAAACATACCGTAGGTCAATTTTCATGGATTAGTGGTCCAACATCATATCTTGAAAAGAGTGGTAAAAACCATCTTAAAATATATTTGAAATAAATTTTAATATTTTTTAAAAATATTAATATGAATATGTATTTTTTAATTTAATTATATTTATTAAAATTAGTACTTGATTAATTGCATCCATAATAAAAGTTTGTTTGGACATAATATATGTGTACTGTGTATATTTATTATGCATATATAAATACAAAAATAGTTTGAATTTATATTTAGATATAAGATATATATGTATATGATACAAATTATATATAACAATTTAAATATCTTTATAACAAAATAGTTTAGTTTATGTATGTGTGTATCACATATACATAGTAAATATAAATAATGCACACATATATTGTAAAAACAAACCTTTATTTTAAATGCAATTAATTACAATTAATCTTTGCCCAGCACTAAATAAAATATTAATTATATAACAAATGCAATTATAAAAAAAAATTAAATATTTTTATTTTGCAGTAATTTATGGTCACAAAGTGATCACAAAGCTGCAGTGGCTTTTAATCCTTTAAAAAATCATTATAATATCATAGCCGTTACCGAGTCCCTGACGTCATTTACTTCCGCATTCTTTAAATTTTAAAAGTCCGTACTGGCCCAATACCCCCATAAGTGATTCCATTCTCTCATCAGTTGGAATAGAATAACTTTTGCATAGATTATAATAGAGTTATTTTTTGCCTATGATTACTGACATGTTTACAGAGAGATTACTGACTCTATGTACGCGACATCAGTTGTCTTTGTATAACAATGTCTAGTGTTTAGTCCCTGTTAAATAAACAAGCAAATAAAAAAAATGTGCAGGAACCACCAAAATTAATTACAGTTTTCTAGACCACACAGAGCCTAAAATGTACACTTTCAAATTTGAGTTTACAAAAAAAAGTGCCTCTTTATTATAAAACGGACAACATATACAATTATTTTAATCACTTTCAACATGAATATGTTTAATCACTTTCAATATGTTTTATGAATATTAAAAGGGTTTTCTTTAAATGCATTTACACCTCTGTATGTGGATTTGGGAAGCTTTTTAAGTTGGTTAAGCAAAATTCAGGTGGAAACCCCAAAATAGCACTTGACTTTAAGAGGTTAAACATATCTCTTTATTATCATCCGTATTGCTTACTGTCATGTAAAATCTGTGATCCACTGATAAATAGCAAGTTTCTATTTTGAAAAACAGTATCTTTTTTTCTGTAACTTTGTAAACGTCTTTACTGGATTTTAGTTTAAGAAAAGCATCTTACTGACATCTTACTGACATCTTACTGACGCCAACCTTAAAAGAGCAAGCATGAAGACAATGTTACTGTAAGCAACAAATGGCATCCTGGGTAAATATGCACCAGAAAGCGTGACTGGTCTGTTTATCATTACTATGCTATAGACACTTGTGACACGTGAGCTGTCAATCATGTGTGTCTTTTGGACCTAGCCGATGAGAGATTTACAGTACAGGAGTATGTACTGAGTGAGTATGTAAGAAGAATGTATGATTATTGGCTGTACCTGGGCTTGCTGTTGGTGAGTCCATAGAGCGAGATTCACTGCTTCCTCCAGCGCTCTCAGAGTCACTGCACATGCCTCCACCCTGACTGCTGGTCCTCCAGACTCGGAACGGACCCTGGATCCTCAGAGCTGGTCAACAACACATGATAATGACAAACTTTTAGCTGCACATACAAACTCTGCTTTCATGTTCATGTCGATCATTGTGTTTAACTATATAACGTGGCACATAACAATGGTTCACGAACAAATGACTCTTATTAAAATCAGAATCATATAGTGCAGTGTTTCTCAAACACATTACTGGTTGACCACCAACACTGCATGTTTTGGAAGTTTCCTTAGGGCACAGTCACACTAGAGTTTGAGCATTCAAAATGGCGTACGGTGCTGTGAAAAGGGGTGGGGATTAAACAATATGATTAGACATTAAAAAAGTAAGCGATTGGTCCATATTTAAAAAAAATTGTATAGAGAGGTCATATTTTGATCTTCTATTGGTCTCACACAATCATGTGATGCGATTTCACAGGTCGGAGTTCACCAAGCTTGAACTTTCGAAAGCAGCGAACTGTGAAACTTGTTGCACAAGCTTGCATTTCCGGTCTGACGCATTTGCAAACGTATAAATGGAAGTCTAAGGGGAGAAAAGTGCAGTGTGACTGCGGCTTTAGTCTGTCACATCCATTACAGACAGGTCTTTCACTCTCTACTAATGAGCTGATGATCTGAATCTGGTTTGTTTGGTTAAAGAGATATGGAAAATGTGCAGAGCTGGTGGTCCTCCAGGAATGTTGTTGAGAAACACTGATATAGTGCACCACCAAATCAAGTTGGGATCATTTATATAGAATATGAATTTTGAATTAGAATTACAGTGAAATAATGGCATTCGGAACAGATTCCGAATACTTGTGAATCAAGAGCTGAGTTGATAGAAACTTATAATTCTGATAAATCAAGGACTTTTGAATCAGAATTCCAATGAATCAAGGGATATTCAAAACAGAATCAGAATACTCATGAATCAAGAGCTGTTAAATAAAACTTAGAGTTCTATTAAATCGTAGGTCTCATACTCAATTCCTATAGGGCCTCAGCTCTGCACAGTTTTGCTCTAACCCTGATCAAACACAGTTGATCCAACTAATCAAGGTGTTCAAGACTCTTTTTATCACCTCAATTACTTGGATCAGCTGTGTTTGATTGGGTTGGAGCAAAACTGGGCAGAGCTGCGGCCCTCGCTGCAATTACACTGCAACAAGGGCCTTCAAAACAGAATCAGGATACTCGTGAATCAATAGCTGTCAAATGAAAATCAGAATTCTAATAAATCAAGGTATTTTGAATCAGAATTCCAATAAATCAAGGGCCTTCAAAACAGAATCAGACTACTTGTGAATCAAGAACTGTTGAAAGAGGCTCCGAATTCTAATAAATCAAGAATTTCAGAATCAGAATTCTAATTAATCAGGGGAATTTGAAACAGATTCATGATACTTGTGAATCAAAAGCTGTTGAATGAGACACAGAATTCTTTAAAATCAAGGTCTTTTGAATCTGAATCAAAATTCCGACGAATCATGAGCCTTCGAAACAGAATCAGGATACTTCTGAATCAAGAGCTCTTGAATGAGGTTTGGAATTCTAATCAGTCAAGGACTTTTGAATCAGAATCAGAATTCTCAATGAATCAAATGCCTTCAAAAAAGAATCAAGACACTGGTGAATCAAGAGATGTTGAATGAGACTCAGAATTCTTTAAAATTAAGGTCTTTTGAATCAGAATTAGAATTCCAATGAATCAAGAGCCTTCGAAACAGAATCAGGATACTCGTGAATCAAGAGCTGTTGAATAAAACTTAAAATTCGAATAAATCAAGAACTTTTGAGTCAGAATTCCCAATGAATCGAAAGCCTTCAAAAATAATCAAGACACTTGTGAATCAAGAGCTATTGAATGAGACTCAGAATTCTTTAAAATCAAGGTCTTTTGAATCAGAATCAGAATTCCGACGAATCATGAGCCTTCGAAACAGAATCAGGATACTTTTGAATCAAGAGCTCTTGAATGAGATTTGGAATTCTAAATCAATCAAGGACTTTTGAATCAGAATTAGAATTCCCAATGAATCAAAGTCCTTCAAAAAAAGAGTCAAGACACTTGTGAATCAAGAGCTGTTGAATGAGACTTAGAATTCTTTAATATCAAGGTCTTTTGAATCAGAATTAGAATTCCAATGAATCAAGAGCCTTCGAAACAGAATCAGGATACTGTTGAATAAAACTTAGAATTCTAATAAATCAAGAACTTTTGAGTCAGAATTCCCAATGAATCAAAGGCCTTCAAAAAAAAATCAAGACACTAGTGAATCAAGAGCTGTTGCATGAGACTCAGAAGTCTGTAAAATCAAGGTGTTTTGAATCAGAATTCCAGAGAATCAAGAGCCTTCAAAACAGATTCAGGATACTCGTGAATCAAGAACTGCTGAATAAAACTTTGAATTCTATTAAATCAAGGACGTTTGAATCAGAATCAAACAAAATCAGTTCCGAGTCATTCACCTAGCCCTAACAATAAACAGCAAGATAAAAGATGAAGTGAATTTAGGAAACCAACACAAGATGATCAGTTCAGCGTTGGTTGTGCATCAGCCTTTCTTTCCTCACACCTCGTAAAGCTTAATGAGATCTCCTAAAACACTATTGTGTCCAAATGATCTCTGCTGAAACAGCCGTATCTCGGAGCGGAGGCTTGGTTCTGTCATTAGTGAAAAGAACAAACTTGTTCATAAAAGAGACAAACGAGGGCTCATCCTGAGGCAGCCATTCACTTTTAGCATTCCAGGGAAGTCAGCCAAACCCTGCAGTGATGCTGGACGAGAAGGAAAAAGCAACAAAAACATGCTGTATTTTTATAGAAAACTGATTCTGCTCTACCTTGAACATCTGTGGTGCTGTGTGAGCGTCCGTCCGGCATCTTTGCAGTGCGAGCCTGAACGTGACTCTCCACCTCGTCTGCGCTCAGGAAATCTCCAGACACCTGCGATAAGTGCACTAGGGCTGAGGGAGTGCTGTTCACCGCTCGCTTCAACCTGTATGAACATTAAAAATATATATTTTTGAAAAACAGTTTGGTTTGGGTAAGACACCCTAAACTTGAAATGAGAACAAGAACAGTTGACCATATTGACCAGACGTAAAACAATATTATATTAGATTAGATTAGATTCAACTTTATTGTCATTACACATCTAAGACGATGGCGACTGCTGTAGCTATTCCAGTTGCTTTATTTTTTGGTATTTATCTTCAGGAAATCACTGAAGGCATTTATTATGTTATCATAACAAAATAATGTGGCAATAAGTTCGTAACTATACTGCGCATATACACCGTGGCCATATTCATCTATGTAAACTCACCAAAAACAACATTAACATTAAACCAGAAACTTTAAAAAGCTTATTCCCAGCCACTAGACTTTTCTGACAGGGTATTCCAATGTCATCAAATGTCATAATGTTGTGGGACTGCTGTACAGGAGTTATTATTAGGGATTATAAATAGCGAAATTTATAAAAGCATGACAGTAAAACACGAATGCTGTTATGAATATATTAAAATATGTGCTTGTTTGTTGTAAAAATTCGTAATAACACAAAATACTAATTTGTGGATCTCCTTACTTCTGGGTGCAGCGATCCTGCCGTTGTACTGTAGCTGGTGTATTCTGGCAAATTTTCTTACCTCTTGGTTTCGAGTGTGGTTCTGAAAAATCTTCGTTCGAAGGGGTATAATTTCCAACCCAGGCTCATTCTGAGAACGTAGTCCTGGGGACGTTTCTGGAGACCGCGAAATACGTCCCGGGAGGTACGTATTTTTGCAGTTTTTGTTTTCGCGAATCCGCGAGAGGCCGCTGTGCGCGCTTTTTCCCCCCGCCGTTCTCGCGTAAACCCGCTAGAGGCCGCTGTCGAACGACCTTCCGTCTGCCTGGATGACAGAATGATTGACCGTGCGACCGGCCAATCGGCTGACCCACCCTCCTCCGTCCCTAAACCCAACCAACGACGATTCACAAAAGCCGTCCAGAAAAAGAAAAGCCCTCGTCTGATTTTGACAACATTCTCACATTCTCACTCATTCATTTTTTGGATTTTGTTTTTGTTTTCTTACCTGATTTCTGGAACCGCTCTTCCCCGGACTCGAACCCGGTCGTGGTCGTCGTGGTCAGCCCCTCTCTGCGCCTCGAGTCCGCCAGAGTACACGAAGAACTAACCGGACAAACTGGTTGCAGCGGGAAAGCCCTCCACACGGAGGCGAGCGGCCGGCCGGCAAGTGCCGAAAGGAGCGGCGTCACACCGCCCCGCAGCATTCGCTTAAAAAAATTAAATGCAGCCGTACGTACCCCCGGCTACGTATTTCGCGGTCTCCAGAAACGTCCACGGGACTACGTTCTCAGAATGAGCCTGGGTTGATAATTTCGGGCTTGACTTTGTATATATGTTTTTTTAATGCAATTTTTATCCATGGGTGTTACATTAATTTTCTCATTTTATACTCATGTGTACACAAATTATGCTTGCTTTTATTTAAAAAAAATTGCTCTTTATAAACATCTTTAAACATTTTCAACAGCTTTGTGTTTACGAGAGAGACGTTTTTAGCACCTTCCAGACACATCCACAAAACCTCTCAACAGTCCAAAACAAAACCAACTCTCTAAACCACAAAGGCCCTCATGTGAGAACATGACTGTTTTGACTGAACCCAGTTTCGTTTCAGGAATGAGAGGTGTGTTTTTAAAGGTTTTGCTGTGAAACCCATTCCCCAAAACAGCACAGGATATCAACAACCCGGATTTAAGTGGCAGAAGGAGCGTGTGGACGTGAGATCAGCTAAACAGAAGCGACCCAAAACATTGCTCATTCCTTCCCCGATTCCCTCTCTCTGCCCGGCCGCAGCCATTTCCTCAGGAAGACCTGAGGGCAGCGCACAATTGTGTGACATTCTCACTAACAGAATTCATGTTCGGCTCACTCTTTCTACATCACTCAATGACCGAAAAATCAAAGATCTGGAAATAAATACGCAGGCTGTTGCCAGTTTGGAGAAGCACAGCTTGGCATAGTGATTCCACAACACTGATTTTCCTGGATAGCCGTGGGAATGTTCTAAGTGAACACTGAGTACATACAGTTGAAGTCAGAATTATTAGCCCCCCCGTTTATTTTTTTTCCACAATTTCTGTTTAACAGAGAGCAGATTTTTTTCAACACATTTCTAAACATAATAGTTTTAATAACTGATTTCTAATAACAGATTTATTTTATCTTTGCCATGATGACAGTAAATAATATTTGACTAGATATTTTTCAAGACACTTCTATACAGCTTGAAGTGACATTTAAAGGCTTAACTAAGTTAATTAGGGTAACCAGGCAATCAGACTATCGAAAAATTACATATCTTAAAGGGGCTAATAATTTTGACCTTAAAATGGTTTGTAAAAATTAAAAACTGCTTTTATTCTAGCCGAAATAAAACAAATAAGACTTTCTCCAGAAGAAATATAAAATTGTTACAATGTTGAACTTAGTTCTTGGTTTGGTTTGCTTTCACACGGCAAAGTTTCTAAATGGACCAAAATAGCTAAAACTAGTAACGTGCGAGTAAACTCTGCTCACACTGGTCAGAGTTCAGGGTTTATTTTTCAGAGACCCGCTCAGCTGTCATGCACCCATTAATTATATGACAACAAGCAATGAGACATTATAAGCGAAAAGCTTTCATTTTGAATGGTGACACCCAGAGACATCGTCACCAAATATAAATCAGAGGTAAGATTTTTCATCCAAAGCCGTTGGCGAGAATTATGTATTATAGGGAGAAATAACAGATAAACCAAGACTGCAGTTCAGTCAGTTTTCCTAACAGATAAACAGCGCTCGGTAATATTTCAGCATGCTTTCACTTTCGTATTTGACATGAAACGCACATTTACCGGTAGGAATAATGGCATCCCGCCCTACTCATTACATTTCCATAATACACTGTGATATAGCCTGATTCGTTAGTTCATTGGATCGTTTTGCTTTCTTACTACAATTGATCCGCTCCAGAGTTCATTTCAATCAAGCCGAGACCACCTCATTCAGGGGATCTCGGACCGCTTGTTTTGGCATAAATCCGAGCACGATTGCTGGATTCGCATATGCCAAACGATCTGTGCTAACTGGGAAAATGCAACAGGTTCCAAAACAAAAGTCTAGGTGTGAAAGCATCGTAAGTCTGAAGAAAATGAATTAACCTGTAGGGCACACTCTCTCCTCTCTGTATGCACCAGACACTTTCTAACACTCCATGTTTCTTGAAATATTTTGCAATACTGAGTCTGCTCCACACAGGTGAGTGGGTCTGACAAACCACCTGTAGGACCCACTTGCTCCTCTCCGTATGCTCAGGAAAAAAATCTAGACTAACTTAAACTTTAGTATTTATATACTACTACTCCCTGATGGTTTGAAGTGCTTCTTTTATCCTCACTTGCAAGTTGCTTTGGATAAAAGTATCTGCTGAATGAATAAATGTAAATGTACAGTGATCACTCAATGTAGAAGTATAAATTTGTTGTTGATGGGGAGATTTAGTCACTCAAATTGCAAGCATTTCTATGGATAGTGATAGAGACGTACCCTGTGTTGTGTGTGCTGGAGATGTCGAAGGAGAAGGATTCGACCCTGGACCTGTCAGAGGGCAGACTCTTCACAAATTCAGTGTAGCACAGACCCGGTTCATACAGTTTGGAGTTTTCACATAGTGACTGGAAGTTGATGGGCAGAGACGCCACCTGAGCTTGCTGCATCTGAAACCAATTCACCGTCACCTAAAAGCAGCACAATTAACTATTATTTATTATCAAATTAGTACAAATAAGGGCCATTGGCAATACACCTGGTCAAAACTCAACCTCTTTTTTAAAAAGATGAGGAGCAAATACTACAATATGTTGTGAAAATGTTATTGGTCAGATGTTACAACAATATTCAGGATATTCTGGTGATGTTAAGTGTATGTACATTTTGAAAGTTACAGTCAGGTCCATGAATATTGGGGCATTGACACAGTTCTAACATATTTGGCTCTATACGCCAACACAATAGATTTGAAATAAAATGAAGTGGAATGTTATGCAATGCCCAAGTCAATCACCTGACCTTTAATGACAAGATGTGCTTTAATTGCAGACTGTCAGCTTTAATTTGAGGGTATTTACATCCACATCAGGTGAACGGTGTAGGAATTACAACAGTTTGCATATGTGCCTCCCACTTGTTAAGGGACCAAAAGTAATTGGACAGAATATTAAATCAAACTTTCACTTTTTAATACTTTATTGCAAATCTTTTGCGGTCAATTACAGCCCGAAGTCTAGAATGCATAGACATCACCAAACGCTGGGTTTCATCCCTGGTGGTGCTCTGCCAGGCCTCTACAGCAACTGTCTTCAGTTCCTGCTTGCTCTTAGGGAACTTTCCCTTCAGTTTTGTCAGCAAAGTGAAAGGCATGCTCAATCAGATTCAGATCAGGTGATTGACTTGGCCATTGCATGAGATTCCACTTCATTTCATTTCAAATCCATTGTGTTAGTATACAGAGCCAAATATGTAATATTTGTGTCGATGTCTCAATATTTATGGACCTGACTGTAAAACGCAGTTAAGTGGAACAAAATTTTGGTCCAATGAGATTCAGAGTTGTAACCATTGACTGAAACTAAACTATTAAAAATATTTAGATTCATTGAAGTTAAACTGAAATAAAATAATTACATAAAAACTCATACTTAAAGACATTTTAAATATAACTTAAACAAGGTGAAGTGTAATGTAATTCTATAATTATCAAGAAAAACTAATATTCAAAAATAAAAGTAATGCTTTC